>NC_090057.1:11438611-11545659 GCF_038355195.1 Osmerus mordax | reverse complement strand
GCTAGCGACATAAAAGCCCCTCTCAAGAACAGACTGAGTGTCCTTCGTCTCAGGGGGTTCAACCTTTCTTCCACGTGTACATCTGCTCGGCCCTGCTCACCTCACGGACCGGGTAGAGGGAAAAATGCGGGAAACTTTCTTTGTAGCCAAGGTGGCAGCCGTGCGTGTGCGTGTAAAACAGGTCATTGGAATGGCCACTGTGAGAGAAAGAGAGAACGTGTGTTTGCGTGCGTGTCATGCACCTGTCCTTCTGTTTGGGTGTGAGTGCGTGTGTTTTTCTCCAAACCACCACACGAGCACCCAGATGCAGGCCAGACCGGAGTCTGCACTGTTTGTCCTTTTTCACTGCGTGTGACAACCCAACAATGCACACTTACATGGCTCAGCACCAAGACCAATAACCCTGGCGACCCCCCCCCCTCCCTTTGCTGGGAGACAGTATCAGAAGAGAGGGATGGATGGATGGAAAGAAAAAATAAATTGCAAAGATAAATCTGAAGAGAAGCAAAGCTTGAGAAAACGCGGTTTCTCAAGTGTTGGTGCTTGGCAATTTTAGCAACATCAGTCTATACACCATCTCAATGTGACTCATGGCCTATGAGTGTCGTTTATTTGGGGATTCCAAAAAGCCAGCCTGTGTTTTGTTCAATTCCGTTTTGAATTCAACCTAATATGACACATGCATGATAATATAACCCATCAATTCCTTCATATTTCTTTTCTCCAGAAGAATAAAATCTGTTACCAAACACAAATCCTAGAAACAAAATGGTGCTCCACTCCAAGTATGTAAAACAACACCTACTCAACTTTATAAATACCCACTGCTGTTCCTTGTCTTGACTAAGCACTGTCGTGTGTGACCTCACATCCAGGAGGATGCCAAGTGTGACGCTGCTCCAAGGACCCGCCTTTGAGGGGCCCTTTTTGTTTAACCTCCCGCCTGCCAAGTCAGGTGCCACCAGAACAGAGTTGTGACGGCTGTTTTGTGCTCTAGCAGGGGGTGGGGGATTAGTATACGCTCTGCTTGTATGGGTGACAGATACCGAGACGCACCGGATGACATGACAGCATTTGTTGTGGGGAGGGAGGGGAGACAGCGTGGTTTCATTTAGCCCTACCGCTAGGCTAACTCGCTAACAGATGTCTGTAGGTTTACTGTACCTTGAGCGCCGGCTAGCGTAGCAGGTTAGCGGCCTTGCTAACCTGAGACCACTGGCCCGTCGCGAGGCCCCCCTTTTGCGTCACAGTTAATGTGGACTGACAGATACAACCCCCCCCCGTCCTCCCCTGTCTCCCATGCCCCCGTCCTCCCCTGTCTCCCATGCCCCCGTCCTCCCCTGTCTCCCATGCCCCCGTCCCCCCTTTCGTGTGTCTCCACTCTGGGGGTGTGGAAAGGGAGTTCACACCGGAGGCCATATGGTACAGTCCGTGACACCAGTCACATTTGAGGGGGAGGTGGAGGCGAGGGGGGGGATAAATCCCTGGACTGTCCATCTGTCTGCCGGTGGGCGGAGTCACCGGGTAACATCACAATGGCTTAACGTATAGAACTGTATGTACAGTCGGAAAAACAAAGGACGTCAACACAACAGCTGCAGAGCAACACGAACACGTCTAGCCCACAGCAGGGGCCGCAGCTTCTGGTTCCCTCACTGAAAATAGGGGGGTAATTACTACTTCATCATCTGCGTTCTCGGCATACATGCCTAAGAAGGCATACCAGTTCTAAAGCTCATTAACGTATGACGATAAAGGATAAAGACAAGTCAAACTGACCAAACACGAAATAACCAATGAACACACCAACCAAACAAGCAAGAAACCAAAAACCACAAAGACGTCAATCCAACTGGATTATAAAGATGTCTGCCCCCCCCCCCCACCCCCCTCCACGCCCCTCCCAATCCCTCACCCCTGTGTCCTCCTGTGAGGTCCGCACCAAAGCTTGCAGTCAGGGCCCATTGGCGGCGCACACGGAGCGCGCTCCTCACCTGGCCTCGATGTGTTGGAAGAGGGCCTGCCAGCGCTCGCCAGCGTCCCGCAGCGAGCCCTGGACCTGGGCCTGCCTGGCCTGGTCGCCTGCTGACATCAGCTGCTCCCCCAGGCGCTTCAGGTGGCTCTTGTTCTCGCTGAACAGGTCGATCTCCTCCATGCAGTCCTGCGGCGGGGAGACGGCACACGCTCGAGCACGGCTCACACTTTCACACGGATATCTGGCCTGCCGTGGCCTTATTTTAATTTTAAATGATAACACCCACGTTCACAGGATTTGAATTGACAGCATTGTGAGTATTTCAAAATCTTAGGGAATTTGTGAATCTCCGTCCTCCTTAGCCGTGTCATAAATACAGATTTTACTTACCTCATGTATGCTATTACATTTGTCCAGATAATCCAAATGCTAAAGAGGTTCGAGACCGTTATTCAACCCCCCCCCCCCCTCACCTACACCCACACACTCAACTCTACATTCTCTCAGCACACATATTGGGGTTCAGCTCTGCGAGGTAATTGGTGCGTTTTTCGCTTTGATCCACAGTCAATGACCGGTTTCAATGGGCCAGTTCGACAAAGGGCCATTTTTCCATGGTTGTTGTGTGGTTGCCTCACCTCTACACGCACACACTTCCCTCATTACACGCACAAACTCTCACATTCATTGTCCCCGTAAAAACTGGCCAATCACTTCTTCTCGGAGTAGAAGCAAGGAATGTCATTGTAAAGGCTCATTGTTTTGGTGAGAACAAAGGGGATTGGACGACATCCCGGTGCGTCCTACATAACGCAGTGCCTGTTTGTTCCTCTGCTCACATGGTCATACTGCCGCTCTAGGTCTGTGACGTACAGACTCTCTAAGGCCTACTAAACCTACTTAGCTCAATGTCAGGCTAAATGTCGCCGTTTGAATACAAACGCAGTCAAATGTCAATTCGGTAAATGGCGATACTGTACAATGATGCGACACGATGGCCTAATGAGTCATTAGTAATGACACACCAAGAGAAAGGGGTCACTAATCGGCCCGGGTGAATCTCCCTCAGCTGGGTGACCTTTACCTTCTTCAGCTTCTCCACCATGTCCTCGATGCTGAGGTCTCCGCTGTGGGCCACCTTGTTCTCCATCTGGGCCAGCCAGTCGCTGAGCTCCTTGTTCTTGTCGTTGAAGATGATCCAGGCGCTGAGGCGGTTGGCGATCTCCTGCCTGCACAGGGACACCTGGGAGGTAAGACAAAAGAACGAAAGGGAAGACAGAGGGAAAGGGTGAGTGTCTGCCGAGGGGTTCCGGGAAGCGTTCTTCTTCATTGGTTCCACAGTGTTGTGAGATCTTCCGGATGTCTGTAGGACATACTGTATTCCCCCGGTGGTCTGGGGTTCAAATCAAATTTTGGGCAAGTTGTTGTGCTGTTGTGTCTGTGCCTCCCATGCCCACAATCTGAAACAGCCATTGCACGTACTAAAAGTGGGTGGATTGCTGCACTCTTTTATTAGGAAGAAGGGGGGGTAAAGAACGAATGTCGGAGACAACAAACATGCAAATATATTGAAAACACTGTTGGAAGCTAAGATTTATAAAGTTATGTCTGACTGGGAATGGGGGTGCAGACAAAAACTGCTAACAATGGGGGTTTATACTCACAATAAACGTTTCACGAAAGACCCTAAAACTAAATCCCATTAAGACCATTACACACAGAGATAATTAACAACGCCTCCCAAAATATCCTGTTTTTTTACTGAATGATGTGTTAAGAACTCTGTGGGACATACACACAATTTTGGCTTAATCCGAGCAAAGCAATAACAAGTTACGGTTAAAAAAGGTGCTTGCTATTAAAGCAGGGGAGGAATTTCCTGCCGTACTCATGCAGTCTAATGAATACCAGAGGTGCAGCTGACCTCTATGTGTGCAGGCTGTTACAGCTGTAGAGCACACGCTGGCGCCCACTCAACATTCAATCTAATGACGCCAGAGCGCTTTGAGGTGTTACTTCAGGCAACACCTGAACTATACTTATTACCAGATTTGGGGTATTCAGGATTTACACTTATAGGAAGTTTGGTTAACCCTTGTGCTGCCTTCGGGTCACCTGACCCAAAGGTTCACAACAAACCATCGTTGTGTTTACCCAATTTTACCTAATACAAAAAAAAAAATATATAATTTTCTTTTAACCTTCGCAATGTGGGGGGTCTGAGACAGCCCGACGGTTAAAAGAAAATTCCTCAGTTTGTTTTTGTATGCGGTAAAGTTGTCGCAATACAACGGTGGGTCACAATGACTGATGGGTCAGAATTACCCGAAGATAACACAAGGGTTAAAGAAACATTATATTTAGAATTGTATGAAATAAGGAATAAAATGTCCTCCCAAAAATATCCGGTGGTTTGGTCCCCTTTTTTTGGGGGGTCTAAAATTCCAATGTATAGCTATTCCCTTTAGGCTTCATTAACCTTGTACATTAGATTAGTTTACTGGATGCTTTAATCCAAAGTCCCATACAAATAGTGAAACACCAACAGTGAATACAGACAAATTGAGATCAGTTATTATGATCAAGTACAGATTCATCTTTATGAACTTTCTGTACTGAAGATGGTGACACTTTAAACAACATTTTACTTTTCGTAATGGGTTTAATTTGACCCTGTATGGCAATGTAAGTGGTGAGGTATTATTTTGTTAAGAAACGTAAAATGGTCCAAAAAGGTGTCCTGTATTATTTTCAATCGGCTTTAGGTTCAACCCCCCCCTCCCATTTTTTTTAAATAACATGTGGTTTAAGACTACAAAATGAGGAAATACTCCCAAAGTTCTTCCTCTTCTTCTGGCAAAAAAACAACAGCACACAGTTCACTGCTAGGCCACTTCACAGCCAATCCGAAGGGACCCTCCATAATCAACTAAATTAACCAAAAGCCCCAAGGACAACTGTTTGTCAGACTAAAATGAACAGGGTTCATTTTCCTAATGACAGCTTAATGCTTTGATAATACCCCATTACAGGCCAATGGAGATTAATTGTTGATTCTTTTGAGGTCAAAGAGCTCAAAACTTGCGAGCCTCAGTTGGAGCTGCCATATTTTACTATCTGATGGCAGTTGCTGTTTTTTTCATGAGCACCAAGTCTTTCTCTTCTTCACTTCTTATTCTCTCAGTCCCTCTGGGGCTCTTGGTTAGTCCCATTGTGACCTGAGTTGTGTTCCCCCCACAACAAAAGACCATGTGCCCTGAAGCCTACAGCCTAGCCCAGCCATCTGTTCAAACCTTCCCATGGTAACCGCCTACACCTGCATCCTGTTATCCGGTTTGTTGTGATGGCACCGTTGCGGCTCAGGTCATAAGCCTTCGCTTTGCACCCCGTGCCATCCGCAAAACTCGGATCTATGAAGACATACATGTCAGTGGGGAAAATAGCTCCAAGGTAACTGAGGTGTAAGATTGCTAAATCCTCTGCACTGTTTTATAAGTCCGAGAAAGCCAAAGAAGCAAGTTAAAACTCATGTTTGAACTCAACAGAGCTGTGTTTTGTTTGAGCGTGAAGGTAAGAGCAACTGTAACGTGGTCCGGCCAGGAATGGAATCCAGCTCTCTGCCCCTTTGAGCTGCTTTCACTTCTGTTGCTCTAACAGCAATATGGACACATTCACAGTTACAAACAGCCAGTACTCCTAATTCACCCCCACTATCAGAGTGTGGGTACTGGTCACATTGTCCACCTGCTCGAGTAATTAGGACTTTAAACCAATCAGAGCCATGCCTCTTCAATAGAACATGTCAGCTGACTCACATTAGCCTCTGTTACTGTTAGAGAGCCACATCATTAGGGAACAGATTATACCACTTGACAGCACAAACACTAGTGTCTCTTAGAAATAATCTTAGCAAACCACAAAATATCAACCCCCAGCATGCGCATGCCCACATACTCTGATCAGAAATAACCTGACAATTAGAAGTAGGAAAAAAGGAGCTCTGTGCTAATGTCAGCAGACACTTGTAAATGTCAGATAATTAAAGGGGACAGAAATACCATCAAAATGAATGCATTTGAAAGTTTCCTTGTGAGTGAAAGGGCAATGCACTCTCAGTTTCAGCTTTCCACTCTGTTTCATGCTGCTGCTCTACTCTCCATAGTGTGTTCAGAATGTCAGAGTCAGAATGAATAATGTGTGTAATACTATGTGTGTGTGTGTGTGTCACTGGCCCCAGTCGCTAAGGAGCCTTTGTGTAGCATGGCCAGGGGCTGGACACATGCTAGGACTAAGTTTCCTTTACCCTCTCACTCCAACTCTCTTCAACTTGTCTCTCTCCCTGTAGCTCTCTCGCTCTCTCCCTGTAGCTCTCTCGCTCTCTCCCTGTAGCTCTCTCGCTCTCTCCCTGTAGCCCTCTCTCTCCCCCTCTCCCCCTCTCCCCCTCTCTCCCTCTCTCTCTCTCCTCTCTCCCTGTAGCCCTCTCTCTCCCCCTCTCCCCCTCTCCCCCTCTCTCCCTCTCTCTCCCTCTCTCTCTCTCTCTCTCTCTCTCTCTCTCTCTCTCTCTCTCTCTCTCTCTCTCTCTCTCTCTCTCTCTCTCTCTCTCTCTCTCTCTCTCTCTCTCTCTCTCTCTCTCTCTCTCCTTACCTTGAGACATAGTTCCTCCCACTGGTTGTGAAGAGCCTCCACCTGCTCCTGCAGTAAGGAGGCGTCCCCGGCCACCACGTACTGGGACAGGTCTGTCTTCATGGCAGCTATGTCTCTCAGCCCGGCCGCCCAACCCTCCAGAGAGGCCTCCGTCTCCTGCATGACACACCCCACACACACACCACACACCCCGCACGCACGCCACACCGCAAAGTGACCGGTCAGCCCCCGTGCTTGATAGTACCCCTCTCTGTCGCTCGCTCGCTCCCTCTCTCTCTCGCTCTCTTTGCAGACTACAGGATTAAAGTGCCTGCTGGAAAGAGCGGGGGAGGGGAGCAGGGGTAGATAGGAGGGGAGGGAAAGAGGGTGGTGGTGGGGGGGGGGAGGGAAGGGGGGAGGGGTGCAGTGAGCTCATAATAGCGGGACTCTGTGGGGGGGTGGGCCTCAAATGATGGTCCCTGAAACCTGTTGGTGACTGAGGCCTTGTAAGTACCTTGTAAATGGCCCCTCTCACAGTCGACTTTCCCTGGACTGCTTCAAATACACACGTTTTACTGGCATGGACTTTACAGGGAGTTCAACGCTAGTTTTGGTTGATTCCAAAATTTTAATTGAAGCACTTGTTGTAAATACATTTGGACTAAAATGATTTGAATGACTTCTTTGAAATTCTTTCTCTCTGTTTCACTTCTGTGGCTGGCCCATCTCACTTAGGATATAATTTTTTTTTTCATGCTGTTGGAATACAAGGATTAGGTTTACCGTATGGGCCTGCAATCAATATCACATGCAAAAACATGACAGACACAGTCACCATGTAACATTTCCAAAAAGCTAAAGCTGCTTGATCAACAATCCTCGTGAAAAGATCACCTTGTGTCACTTCACAACATCCACTAGTCTATCCAGTTGTTCAGATAGATCCAGTACTGTAGCTCGTCTCTTCCTTGTATTTCAAATGTATTCTCTCTGAATGTGGAGGGTTGAATACTCCCATGCAGATGAATATGTACTTTATAGTTGTGTAGCCAAGTAGCTAAACCTTAAACATATATTTGCTATGACTAGGGAGTCAGGTGGCTGAGCGGTGAGGGAATCGGGCTAGTAATCCGAAGGTTGCCAGTTCGATTCCCGGTCATGCCAGCTGACGTTGTGTCCTTGGGCAAGGCACTTCACCCTACTTGCCTCGGGGGAATGTCCCTGTACTTACTGTAAGTCGCTCTGGATAAGAGCGTCTGCTAAATGACTAAATGTAAATGTATGACTATTAATTACTTAAAGACAGCCACACACACATACACACAGAAACACACATCCAGGAGTAGGAGCCCACCTGAATGATCTTTTCTTGACTCTCTAACTCCTCCAGTCTCTCTGGGAGCGGCTGCTCTAGTCTGGCCTTCAGCTCCCTCAGGGTGCGGGCGCTGTCTGCTAGTCCGGCCTGACACCGCTCCCAATTCTGCAAGGCAAACATTGGCGAGGGTGGGGTATTTGGGGGGGAAACCAGCACCAAATCAATAGTGGGGAGGGGGAGTGGATTCAGTGCAAGGAAAATGTAAAGAACAAGTTCTCAACAGTTCAGTCGAGGGGAAGAAAGTTGGAAATGGCATGGAATGTGGATTCCTGACTGTAGGTACACCGACCTGAGATGTTACACGTCAGTTGAACATGTTCCCGGTTAACAGTCCCCCCGGACACCATCAAACTCTCGAACGATGATAATAAGACGATTAAACAGCTCACCTTACTTCCTATCGTTAACTATTTTGGTGGAGGGGGGGGTGGTGTGGGGGGGGGGGGGGGGGGGGCAGAGTAGCCCCCTCGTGTTTGTTATCTTAGTCTTGATCTGACTGTTGTGGTAACAGATTTCCCTTTCACCCTAAGGGCCGGACATCGACTGTTTGGCCTGACCCGGTTGAGCCCCCATCATCCTGGATGGGGTTAACACAACTTGCCCTCCTGACCCCCCTGGCTCGGGCCAGAAAACAGGCACTGATGTCATCAGTGATAGCTCCTTTTTCTCCAGCTCCCCCCCCACCAGCCCATGGCTCTGACCGTGGCTCTGAGTCGCAGCCTTCCATGTCTAGGAAAATACGAGAAGCTACCGTCGAACAGCGGATATTTGAACCGAGACATGAACGCCGAGACGAGAACCGTCGTTCCTTATGAAGACCTCCACACTCAACCTGCTTATGACTTTCTACCACACTGGTTGTTCCCACCCCTAAGGTTTACACCGTGGGGTGGCATGTACTGTGTACTGTACCAGAAATCCTTTCAGTAATTCCAATGGTCTGTTACACGTAAAAGGCTACCCAGGATTGACTGAAAGCAGCTCAGACATTCTTTAGGTCGATAGTCCGGATAATCAGCCCAGGACACAGCACCCCCCCCCCCCCACACTCCCACTCCACCATACAGCCCCGTGCCCAATCAAATCATTCCGTTAAACCTCAAACCATAGCAGAGAGAGATTAGTAGGTGAAAACCCTTATAGAGTGTGAAGAAACCTGGCACCGAACCCGGTGGGATGGCGTCCCCGAAGTGGTTACTAATATTTGTCCCTCATTCAAATAGGGTGTCACACGTAGCGTTTTTGCTCAAATAACAAATGAAAGATACCGGCATCGCTTGCTGCGTTTCCACTGAAGGTCCACCACAGAGCGGGGGCCTGTTTCCACGGAAACGGTGCCATTTCCGCCCATTTCCAACCAGAGACCCACGTTGTGGTTGAATGGCCCGACAACTACGCAGGCACCGTGAGCATGAGCATCTCCAGGATCGGTGACCAGCTGGCCTCTGGATGTGGATCGCGGCTGGATTACGGAGGCTGCTGTTTGATCCCTCCCTGACAGAGTGTGTGTGTGTGTGTGTGTGTGGGGGGGGGCTTTTCATAGGGAGAACACACTGCATGGTGGAGGCACACGGGGAGAGAGAGAGAGAGAGCGTGTGTGCATTGGTGTGCGTGTGGACGGGGATGTGGAATGTACCCTATGTGGGTCAACGAGACACGAACACACACGGATGACAGTCGTCCACAGCTAAGCACCAACCTACCCCGACACACGCAAGACCCCAGCCCCCAGTAGCCCCCCCCCCCCGAGGGAGCTTAGTGGTGACGAGAGGCATAAAGAGGTGTCAAAGTAATTCTTTGGATTTAAGCGCTACCCTGCGTATCCATAATCCCCCCCCTGCGAAAAAGGTCAGGGGGGGGATTTTTGAAGTCGAGGTGACGAAAGACATGATCTCATGTGCTCCCTCGACCCTCTCGCTCTCGTCGTCAGATCGGAGTCGTACCTGTAGGACCGTGTGGACCAGCGCCCTCCTCTTGCCCAGCTGGCCCAGGGCGTGCAGCCAGGCCTCCTGCAGCGCCTGCAGCTGCGTCTGGAGCTGGCCCTGCGTACGGGGCTCCGTCATGGACTCACTCAGCCGCCTGCCCGCCTCCAGAGTGTCTTCCCGGACGCTCTCGTGGAGGCGAAGGGTCTCCTCAATGTGCTGGGGGGACGAGGGGGTGGGTGGGGATGGGGGGGGGGAGTTATTATTGTTGACGCCGGATGGCACTGCCGTCTTGTGCATACTTATTGTCCGTTAGATGTCTGTGGTGGATGACAACACATTGCTTCTCTAAAGGGTTCAATCTGAACTGCCGCATGTTGATTCACACGTTCCACTTTCTTTGTACTCATCCACTGATGTGTGTAGCGATCCACCGATGTTCCCCCTGACCACTACTCAAATACTACTGTGCAATAAGACAAGAAAAACTAAAACACACCCAAACAAATACACAGCCTAACCTCGAAATGGTTCAGTGAGCGTCGTAGCTGACGGAGACTGCACATGGCCAGCCCGGCAGGGGGAAGGAGGAGGTCGACGTCCCTCATCAGCCTCCACAGCACTCTCACGCCTCGCCTATAGAGCCTCCACTGGCCCATCAGCCCTTGCACCTGCGCCCCGCGCCGCCTGAATGGCCCCGCGATGCCCTTCCATCTCTCGCTCAGCTGGGACAGCCCTCGGATCAGCTCCGACCTGCGTAGGAACGGAGGCAAGCATTTTTATGCCATTTCTTGAAGCTTTATTTTAAGTCAGTTAAGGAAAATATTGTTATTTACAAGAATGGTCTGGCAAGAGACAAAAGACCTCTTGTAGGGAATGTAAAACAAAATCAACAAATATAAGTCAACAAAAGTTGACGGCGTAAATCACGGAAGTGTCTCTGACTAAAACAGCTACATTTTACAAGCCAGTATATACTTCTGAAAAAAACATCTGGAAACGGCGGCCTGGAGATGAGTTCGATGAGTTCTTTCAATGACTTGGGTTTCCAAACTGCCGTCAAAGATTGGATTTATAGGTGAAGGATCAAGAGAGAGAGCCAACTTGCTGTTCCAGACCGCAGAGCACTAGGCTTGCTCCTTGTACGTGCATACATGTGTGTGTGTGTGTATGTGTGTGTGTGTGTGTGTGTGTGTGTGTGTAACTGTATGTGTGTCTGTGTGCGGTTGAATTATGTTCACAGTTGAAACTCCATTACCCTGGTTGGTAAGCACACAACAGGAAAACCTCTTTCTAATTACTTTACGAGATGACCTGGGAGATGGTCCTGGGAGGACAATGCAGGAAATTGAGGCCCTGCATGGGGCCCGTGTTCAACAGAGTGCTAAACTCTGGGTTGGATTACAGTTGTCCCGCAACAGTTCTACAAATCTACTGATGTGTTTAAACTACCTTTATGATTGACACATGCATTAACTTTAATGAGCCAACACAGCCAATGAAAACAATCGACTGTAAGTCGCACTGGATAAGAGCGTCTGCTAAATGACTAAATGTAAGTGTTCTGAGTTACGGAGCCATGTCTACATGGACAGATCTATTGGAGCTCATATTTAAATCATTTTCCAATCTTACCTTTCCTCTGGCAAATCGTTATCCAGGGAGCTTGCGGCGTTGTAGACAACACCTCTGAAAATGTGGTGCTTGTTAGCTATTTCAACCTGGTGCCGCTGTGGAACAAGAACAGAGCGTAGCAGAGTACGAGTCACTAAACTGTGCTGGGGTTTCCAAAATAAATCTGACTGTAGACAGAGTGTAGCACTGCCTAGAAATGTGCTATAACCAGGAGTTACAGACAAGCAACTTCCTGCTCACCCCGTTCAATCACTGACATTTTATACGTCTAAAACAAATTTATGTACGATACCAGTTTGGTCATAAAAGAAATAAATACATTCATATAAATTCACATGAATAAACAAAGAAATTAAATGCAGTGCTGGAATTATGCACCGTGCTCCGCTAACAAAGCAATTTAGGAATAACAAATATAATTCAAGATTGATTATTGCTTAGTCCAAATAGAATACTATTTATATAATTTGGATAAAAGAGAGCCATATCACGTTAATGCTCAAACTCTAAGAAGTATATGAAAACATTTGATCCTGTGTGAATATAATCCTATTGTTCGACATTGCCAGGACCAACGTGACTTTAATACTGATGAATTCTAGCAGGTTTGTGAAATAATTCTGTGCTTGTACTGGCAGAGATGTTAGTAAAAAAATGAACGTAATTCAATGATAATCACTGCAATCCCTGTCTATCGATACCGCGCCATGTCTGAATGGTCTGCCAAGACGAAAGCGACAAGGTTAGCAGTTAGGCTTGTTGGACGGCAATTGTGCTAACATTCCAATTTCTTGCGAAACTATGTGGCAGAATGTGTAACTGTCTGACAGTTACAACTTGCCATTGGACTTGCTGTGTTAAATAGGTAGCTATTTTGAGTAAAATGTTATGTTTTATGATTCCATCATTCTCAAATGATGTACAAAAAGGCAATCCTTGGATAGTAGATGGGTTCTGCAGGGCACCTGATGGACAGTCAGCATGTCAAGAAGGCCAGAGTAGTTTTTGGCAGAGTCTCCTGCCAAAGACTCCTCCAACTCGTCCAGGAAGCTTTCCCAGGTGTGCAACGTCTGCTGAACACTCACAGACCCTTCGACCTGATCTTCGATCTCCCTGATGAGCAAACACACACCACACACCACACACACGCACTCTCATTTTTGGAAGTACAAATAACATTCTGTTGGGTTTTTCTTTGTTGCCAGAAAGAGCCTACGAGGCCTCGTAGGTACGTGCCTGTGTTTAGCTGACGCCAGCAGGAGGGCGTGCTTCCACTGGCTGGCGAGGGACTGCACGCGCTCGGCAGCCAATCCCTCGTTTGCGGACGCGCGGCAGCCAATCCCCGAGAGGTCAGCCAGTTTAGGGAGCAGGTTGCTCAGTTCACACAGGGCCATCTGAACAGTTTATTAAGAGAGGGAGTCAGTCAGGTATGTGGGTGCGAGTTTGTGAGAGTGTTTGTGCGTGTGCACGTGGCCACGGCACGTGGGCGCGCTTGTGTGCCGGTGCGCGCGCGCGCGAGTGAGAGCGCGCGAACACGACACACAGTTCTCTTGTTGTCAACAACGTGGGACGGATTCTCACTCACCTTCGCGGAGTCGACATCACACACATCAGTTGTCAGCCTTTGCAGGGAGTCTTTAGTTTCCTTCTCAAGTGCTTCTAAATTGTTTACAAGCATCTGTTGTTGGTCTAGGTCCTCCTACACACACACAGATCCGGTGGTTAAGATGTTGTACTTTGTATTTCGACACAAGCAAATAAGAACTGATCAGAACATATTTGATCTTAAAGGGGGGGAGGGTTGTACAGGCACACTCGATACATTATCTACACTACAATCCCACAAAATCGCATTCACAAGTTGTCTATAACTTAAACACTGACTTTGACATTTGCTTTACAATCCCTTTGTTTTTCCATATAACTTAAGATTTCATATCAACTTTATTGCCAGTATCTCTCACCTGAAGTTGTCTCTGTTTCCCCAGCAACATCTGACTCAAAAGCAGGAGGTCACGTGAAAGCAGCCTGGTCTCTGATTGGATGAGTGAGGCTGCAAGCGGGTCCAGCTGCCCAATGAGCATTTTGGAGGCCTTGAGAACTTCGCCCATGTTGGGTTGCAGAGTCTCTAAATCTCCTTGCAGGTTCTAACCAAAACAATTCAGTTGTTTGTGGATGTTCTAAGATGAGTGTGACCCTAACTCCAGAATAAAATAAAAACATTTTCCAAGCTCTTCAAGTCCACTAATATGGAACACCAGGAGGTGAACTATGTTTAATATAAACCCAGATTTCTTTGTCTTTTAGTGTACTCAGTGCATCAAGGAAAAAACATGTTTTTCTGCTCTAAGAGCAGCAAGCAAGGAAGTTGACATCAAATTATTATATTAGGAGTGCAAATAAAGTGGGCAAAAATATGTGGGCAGGTATGACTAATCTAGACATGGTCAATTAAGAAATATGGTTGCTCTCTGCTTTCTGAAGTACTCAAGTACTCATGCAGGGGAGAAAAAGGTTTGACCCAGGAAAACAAAAACATACAGTACCTCCAGTATTGAATTTGGTGAAGGTGAAACATGGGGTTAGATTCATAGTTTCATTCGGGTTAAGGTTATCCAATCATTTCGGGGCATAAAATGAGAAGCATGTCTTTCAAAACATCCACTCACCTTGATGGATACAATCTGCTCCTCTCGACAGCCATCCTGGGCACCCTGGGGTTTGGGTGTGGAGTTCACGAGCTCCCTCCACTGTTCTTGGTGCTGTCGCAGGCTGTCTACGCAGGGGCCCGAGAGGCGGCTGTACTCCTGCCAGTGGAAGTGTAGTTCCCTGGTCCTCCGCAGCTCCTCCTCGACCTCCTGCCCTACCGCCTTCCACCTGCAGGGGAAGGGCAGTGGAGACCACACGCTAGCTAGGGGGATGCCATTCAACGCAAGTCGAGCTCGCACGAGCTAGCCTCGTGCCATAGCTGTCCTCCGGATGAAATAGTGCATTGTGGGTGCGTTTTCCGAAATGAAGTGGAGATCTTTGCGAGTGTGAAGACGTCTTTGTTTTTTTTTGTTTTTTTTGTTTTTTTTACTCTTGAGGAAATGATCACGAATGTGTCGTCAGTGAGTCTACGTGGTAACTCTTGTAGATAGTTTAAGTAAAATCGTGCCAAAAAAGGTTGGCCCGGGAAACAGCTTAAGCCCGGGAGTATTAACACACTAACAGTGTAAACAGACGCACACACACACTCAAATACACACTCTTGTTTAAACAAGACCAATGGGTTCGATCATGGGAACACAGCGCCCCTGATGATTTAGAGTACCTAAATCACCAAAACTCTGCTCGAGTCTAAAGTTGGAGATGGTCCTCAACACCATCGCCTTAACGACAGCCACGGCTGAGAAGAAAAAACCCAGACTTTTGGCGGGAACACAGATAAACGCTCCCCAGACGATTTCAAGGACTGTGGTTTTTTTCCCGGTGTGTGTATTTGTATTTGCGTGTGACTGTGTTGGAGCATCTTCCGCAGTGCAGAGGAGAACACAAGAGGAGATAAAGGGCTCGGGTCTGGCCAGTCGAGGGGACGGGGGATGAAATCTCGGATATAAATCTGCCTTGTCTCTCCTCTGGAACAGACCGCAGACTGTGTGCAGATGAACTGCCCCTCTGTTTTTGCTCTCAAAACGCTAATGTACTTCCTCATGCCATGCCTCAGACTTTATGGAGATACATTTACGTATACAGTATACTTCTCCAGATTGGAAAAAAAGGGTGTTTATTTTTGTCCCACAGAGGAATTATCTACATCTCGTTGAGTTACGTAAAAAAAAAAAGAAAGAAAAATAAGGTCACACATCTGAAAGAAATCATGAGGTACTTTCAAGTGCAGGCATTCTGTTTGAATTTGGTTCCATTGTAATCTACTTAACTTAATTGAATTGTCTTGATGTAGTGAAGGTACTAACCGTGTTCGCTCTCCCTCCACCTTCTCAGAGAGGAGCTGAGACGTGTCAGGGCTGACCAGAATTCTCAGACTGGAATATAATTGGTCCACAGCAGCCAGAACCTTGACCCCCTTCCCAGCATCCTCCTGGATCATCTGTAGACACAGAAGCCCGATGATGTCACAGAGACCAATCACAAAACTACCATAAAAGTTTCAGAGCACGCTGACATTTTCAAAGCTGATTTGAACCTTTTATAAAATGTGTCCCACTTTGAGACCACTTTCATCCTTCATTTTCACTCTGGAATTTGCTCAGGGAGAGGAGGAAACCGGTTTCAGTCAAGCGCTCACCTGCAAATGTTCTACGTTCACCTTCACTTGGTTGGAGGAGAGAAGTGGAGCGCGAGAGTGCTCCAAAGTACAGCGCACTCTAGTGGCGAGGAGGGAAACTTCACTCAGTTTCTGCTCAAATCGTCCCCACTCTTCTAAGACTTGCTGCAGAGCTGGCTTCAGGGACTGAACCTATGTACCACAAGACAAAAAAGTTACTTAACACAAAAAGCTGCTTTCAAACTAATCTTCTCTACATATAGAAATAAGAGACAACACACAAAAAGAACGAACAGTATATATTACATACAATAAACCTGTCCCCACCCTGACAGATTTACATAAAATAATTCAGTAAATTCTTCTTCAATCAATTCATTCAATTCATTTCGATATGTATACCTAGTACAGTACCTGTTGGCTGAGGGCACTACAGGCTTGATCAGCTATCTCAGCCTGCTGACTAAAGGCCTGGTCACTGGGATGCTCCAGGTCGTCACACACCCGCACTGCTCTGAGGTCCTGGAGCGCCGCGCACAGCCCCTTCACCCTCTCCTCGATGGGCTGGAACAGAGGCGGAAGGCAAAGTGAGGTCTTAGACAAACACACACACGCATACTGTCCGCACGCATGCATGCCAAGCATGCACAGAGAACAAGACAAGATTTCGAAAAAAAAAATACCCACAACGCAATACAACATCATACAACCGTAAACAACAGGTTGCAAAACAGTCATGTTGTCTTTTTAGTACCTCCCACTCAGCCAGGGCCTTGCCAGCCTGGATTTGACTGACAGGTCGTAGCCACTCCCCCAGCCTCTGTGAGTGGAGCTCCACCCGGCTGCGTATGCGTCGCAGCTTGGTCTCTCTGTCGACGCAGGCTTGCAGCAGGCGCTCTGCCTCGCGCATCTGAGGAAAGCAAACAGCATAGCTTAGC
Organism: Osmerus mordax; assembly: GCF_038355195.1. Classification (NCBI taxonomy): domain Eukaryota; kingdom Metazoa; phylum Chordata; class Actinopteri; order Osmeriformes; family Osmeridae; genus Osmerus; species Osmerus mordax. Next base: position 11,528,924 of record NC_090057.1, on the reverse strand, counting down.
ATAGTCCTACTTGATCCTCCTGAATGTGCTCATCCATGCTCGGACCCCATCCATTGGAGATATCCCGGTTCGAGTATGACTGGATTGGTCAGTGCGGCTTTAGATGGTTGCAAATGGCTTTTGCAAGGCTCTCATGTTGGATCAGATGTTACTTCAAGGGAAGCAGGAAGGAGGGAAGGAAGGAAGAAGGGTTTCATTCGGGTGTGTTTTAAGTCCCCCTACATTCTCATTGGACAAACTACTGACCTGGATGTCCAGCTCCCGTTGAAGAAGGAGCCAGCGCAGGTTGACATCACCCAGACGCTCGGCGAAGAGGGTGCGCTCGGAGCGTTGGGCGATGGATAGCGCCGCCCGGGGCCCAGACTGGCACAGGAAGTCCAGGGTGAGCTGCCCACTGGCCAATCCTGCCTTCAGCTCCTGAGGGAACCCCACCACAAACATACATATGTCATCACTCCGGATCCCATAGCAGTTCATGTTTAGATAACAAACATGGGACGGTAAATATGAACCCAGGCCGTGGTGTTATTTTATCCATCGGAACACATTTGCGTGAGAGAGAAACAGGGAGGCTAAGATAGAGGGCACTACATCCATGGCGGGAGGAAGTCGCTTGTAGCAAAAGGCTACTTTTAAGAGAAGGCTGTCGAATGAGGAACGGGCGAAACAGGGGGTGTACCTGGTAGCGCTGGAGTATCTGGGTGAGCTGGTCTCCACGGCAGGCTTTGAGGGCTCCCTCTCTCTTCTCCTCCAGACGCACCTCTACCTGGCTCGCCCAGGTCTCCAGGTCCACCAGCACTTCCTCTGGTGGCCAACGGTCCAATAGGAGCTGGGCGAGAGAAGCATACAGTACGATGGGATGTTAGAGTATTACTGTAAATACTATGTCATTTATATGTGTGTGTGTGTGTGTGTGGGGGGGGGGGGGGGGTGTTTAAGATTGAATTATGAGCAATGATTCTTCCAATTTTTCTCTGAGGTTGAAGCAAACAGTGGAAGCTTATTACAAAAGTGATGGGCACTCTGTTTGAAGATTAAACACTTTCCTCCTTTCCCGTCCTACAACCAGTTGAAAAAAACAGACATCAAAAGATGTTTCCACCTGTTTGGCACAAGTATCAGCCATTTGTCGATGATGAACGATGGGGGTGAAATGAAAAGATATTCTACTCCTCCGCTCTCTCCAGTTCTTCTGGGCTGTTCCGTTTGAAAGGCACTCAACCAGATAGGATATGTTCCCTGATAGCATCTTTACTCTCACACGTTCTATGCAGACAGACCCCATTTTCCTTGTTAAAAACTTGCAGCAAAAAAGTGTCATATTAATCACGCCACCAAGATAGGGGGGCCTCGACCACGGACAATGTCACAACAGGAGGAGAGAGCACCAAGCTTCACAAGCGGTTCCTCCCCGCCATCCAAACTCCTGACCCACCTGATGGAGCTTCTCCTGGGCGTCCGGCAGCGAGGAGGAGACCCCGGTCCATCTGTGCTCCAGCTGGGCCAGACTCCTCCGCAGGACCGGGGAGTCAGCCTCCTTCAGCTGAAGCACAGAGGTGCCGGCCCGGAGAGCTGAGGCCTTTTGGGCTGACCTGGCCTCCAGCTCCATGGAGAAATCCTGTCGAAACGTGTGATACAAGCACACACACACACACACACGTTCGAACACACACACAAAGCCAAGGACTTTAAACGTGAAGAAGTGCAGAAGAGCAAAGCAGGTGACTTAAAGGCAGGGTCGGTTATGTTGTTGAGAGGCACTTTTTGTCATATTTGCTGAAATACCTTCACATCTTCACATCCTGATAGCAACCAATTCAATCTAAATGTTTGACAGTCACATTAAATAAATCCAATAGCTAGGGGCATCGCAGGACTGTAATAAACAAGCCCAATTGTGCAGTTGGGACCAAACTTAATGATAGGAAGGCATTTGGACCGAATGTAATGATTGGACGGGCTACTTGTCTACCTACCTCATGGCAGTGGTCAGGCAGAACGTTCATGTGTTTTGGTTGAGTGGCTTTGAAGGGAGGAGGTGGGAGATTTTGGTTCGAACCCTTTCGAACTTAAGCCAAAATGTCTCGGCTCGCAAAACTTACCGATCCTACCTTTATTAAATTATAGATGGCTTTTGTAGTTGTATCTAGTCTAATTATAGTCATAACTTTTGGTGACAGATTACATGTCTAGACTAGGTCATTCAGATGAAATCTCCCTCGGGGGTCATAAACCTTCCTCAAACAACTTACCAAAAGATGGATGAGCTGGCTAGGGTTCAGTTCTTTGTCTGCAGGTTCTGCTTCCGCCAGACCCGACCGCAAGGATTCCAGGCGTTGGTGGGCACCGTCGGTCCACTCGGTGAACGCCACAGAGTCTTTCTGGAACCTGGGAGACACACCAGGAGGAGAGGCGGCGCCGAAGCTTGTTCAGGCAAATGGAACTCGACCGAACTCGCAAGTTAGCCGACTTAGCATCTCCCCTGGCTTGTCAGCCACACTGAAGCATACATGTTATTGCTGACCAGCTTTGTTCCTCCAACTTGCTTGTGTGTGAGCCGTGTGTGCGTGTCTCCGCATGTGTGTGTGCGCATGTGGCCCACCTGGCCCAGTTCTCCTGGATGTCCCGGCTGCGTCTGCTCTCCAGCTGGGCCCTGCTGCGGACGCCCCGCCAGCGCAGCTCCAGAGCTCCCCCTGTCCTGCTGACCCGGGTACTGCAGCCCCCCGCCTGCAGGACCTTTCCCGCGTCCAGGATCCAGCCCAAGGTGGGCCTGCTCTCCAGGAGAAGGTCGAGCACTCGCTGAAGGGGGAATGAGAGAGCCCCAGTGAAGGGACGGAGAGGAGGACATGACCAAACACACGGAGAAAGGCGGTGAGGAAAGGACAAGCAAACGAGGGCGACAAAGAAGACCAACTCATGAGACCTACACTGTCCTACAAGAACCTCAAACAGTCCTAATGATTGGACACTGGTTTTCAGTATTGTCCAGAAGATCTGATATCCTGTAATGCAGACAACTGATGAGGGAGTATGGGAGGAAGTGGGATTGCATGTTACGGTGGCGCTTAAACGAAACACACACGCGCACACTCCGACACACAATCATTCCATCCCAGTCAATCCAACTGAGAAATGAGCCTGTGTAATTGTAAAAGGGAGGCAGGGGAGGCTGAAAATGGAATGGCGGGCAGCAGATAAATGGCGTTCCATCTGGAACGGTGGGATATATAATTAGAGCTCGTCTGTGGAAATAGAATGAACGAGTCAAGATTGGGAACCCATGAATCCTTCAGTTGTTGAAGAGTTGTTCCAAGAGGCACAGAAGAGCCCACCCGAGCAAACATACACGCACACACACACACACGCACACACACACTCGGACATACAAGCATACACACCCACACATCATCACAACATCCCTCACAAGGCACAGCATGGACCTCTTGATTCATGGGCTGGGATTACTAAATACAGCGTGTTACTCGCTTTTCCCATTCTTCAGAATGGATCACAAAGGATAGAAAAGATTTTTGTGGAAATGAGGTACCTCCCCTGTGCCAGGAATGAATACAATCCTGACCCATTCATTATAGGTAGATATGCTTTTGAAATTACACCAAAAATCTCAAATGAGGGAGGGAGAGAGTGTGTGTGCGTGTGTGTGTGCTCTACCTGGCAGGCTTCTAGCCTATGCTGTAGCTGATTGTCCATCTCCTCCTCTTCAGGGTCTTCCCCGGGGATGAGAGCTTCTAACTCCTCAAGCAGCCTCCCTACACGCTCACAACCCACCTCCCACTGGCTCCAGTCCTACACACACACACACACACAGACACACACACGTGCACACGTTTATGCACACACACAAAAATATACACACACACATTAAACAAATGTAAATAACAAAATATATTGAGGGAGAGAAATATATTTGGGGGATTTCAAGAAGGAGAGAGATATATTTAGGGGATTTCTAGAGGGAGAGAGATATATTTGGGTGATTTCTAGAGGGAGATACATATATTTGGGTGATTTCTAGAGGGAGAGAGATATATTTGAGGGATTTCTAAAGGGAGAGAGATATATTTGAGGGATTTCTAAAGGGAGAGAGATAGATTTGGGTGATTTCTAGAGGGCGAAAGATAGATTTCGACGATCAAAGATATACACTTCACCTGGAGTCTCTTCAGCAGGGTGACTCTCTGCTCCAGCGCCTGTTGCTGAAGCGATTGGGCTCTGCGTTCCAGCTCAAGCCATTCATCTTCCAGGTCTTGCAGTGCCCCCTGTGACCTGTCCTGGAATAACCTCTGGCCAAACGCCAGCCGCGATCCCAGGATGTTGAAGAACTTCTACCATCACCACGGAAACCAGATGCCACCAGACCAGTGATGGTAAAGAAGACAAGACCAGGGATAGGAACAACAAGTTAGATGAAAAACAGTTAGGTTTAGCTTACAATTTGGCACATAATTATAGCACACAAATCAAGAATATGAACAGTTGCTGGGCTTACACTGAGCTAAACCAATACAGTCATTAGATTACAAACTCTTGATATTTCCTTGAGGGAACTTGTGCTGGTTTGTGTTGTTCGAGTGGCCTCAAATGGAAGTTCCTTCTTTGAGACCTGTGCTCACCCTGACTAAACCTCAACAGTCGGCTGCAGCAGATGTACAGGTACCTTGTGTCTGCAGACCAGGTTCTGCAGCTGGCTTCGGCTGTCAGGCTGACAGTCCTGACTATGGGCGACACGCTCCTGGCCCAGTTCCACCAGACTGGCCAGCCCCTGCAGGAGGGCGTGGGAAACCCGCTGTGTGTCTGTGGTGTCCTCTGGCCATTTCCTCCACTGGCTGATCAGCATGCACTGCACAGGGACATTTGGTATAGTCGTTGTAACGTACAGCGCACAAAAACGTCATGCTATACACACTGACTGTTGAGTGAACAGGTAAATACCTAACTACACACATGCAGTACACACCCGATTGCATGGCTGTTCCTGTGTGGATACAATTCAGACCCATTCAACGTCCTGTTTTCCCCTAACCCTAACCCAAAAACCTAGCCTGAACCCAAACTCCCCTAGCTCCTAACCCTAAACTATCCCAACACTTACACCAACACTTACACCAACCCTAACCTCCCCCAAAACCACTGATGTACCTCCAGACTGGGGGCATCCTGGACGGGTGTAACAGGGTGTCCGTGTACACGTGTAAGCTCCTCAAACACACACAGTGGGCCCTCCTGTTCCTCGGGCCCTGCCTGGAACACACCCCGCGCCCCCCAAAAGGACAGTGAGAACAATGCAAACACCCAGAGAAGAGAGAGCGTGCGTGTAGTTTGATGTAAGACGTGGATGTCGGAAGGACGTCATTCTCTGGATGGTTGTGGAGTCATGGTGTGAAGGTTATGGTGTGGTTGTGAGATGGTTGTGGAGTCATCGTGTGAAGGTTATGGTGTGGTTGTGAGATGGTTGTGGCCGGGTTGCGCCTACCTGATGTTCATGTGCGTGGCCCAGATGAGTGTGTAGCCGGTTCTGGGAGCAGAAAAGAACAGACTGGGCCGTTTGCAGGCATCCATCCAGTATGTTCAAACACTCGAGTTCTCCCGGGTCTTCGGTGGAAAGGGCCGGACTGACATGTGAACTCGCCGCGTTCAGCTCATCACCCAGGACAACCAACTCTGTGGAGATACACTGAAACACAAAGACCCGCGAATCCATCTCTGTCAGCTGACATTGCAGTCGACTCTCACTGGCTGCGGAGTCGTGCAAACCTTCACGACACGGCAGAAGGGGTGTCGTATATCTATAGTTCAAGCTCCTCCTGCTCACCTCCAACAGAAGCAGTCTCATCTGGGCGTGGTCTGCGGTCGCCCCCGGAGGGCGGAGGAGCTGGTCAGTTAGAGCGTCCATGGACAGGACCACCCCACTCAGAGACGAGTACAGTTCACCATCCTGTATGGGATTATAATCGCCCCCTGAGCTACCCTGGACGACATACCACACAACGTCGTCACTCAATATATGCTACGAACACCTGAGGTATTTGAGGGACTCCATACAGTTTAGAACTAGAAATAGAACCAAGCTTAAACACACACACACACACACACTCGGAAACAGCGCTCACCCCTGCTGCTATCCCACTGCCCCTGTGTCTCAGTTGTGTAAGGGTCGCGACACACTTCTGCAGTTCCTGAAGAGCAACAAAGTCAATGCCGTCCTCTGTCTTCAGCCCTGGGTCCTACACACACAGCAAACAGGTCAACACTGTTCATTCTGAAGTGTTGGCATCAACAGGTGGTCACTGCGCCTTCGCAGTAATAGGTCACTGGGTCTAGTTCATGTAAACGGTATTTAAATGGGAAAAGCCGCTAGTTAACCGGTTGTCAGCTAACAGCTGTAACCCCAGTGTAAGGTGGTGACCTACCTTCTCCTCGGCCAATGCTTCCTTTGAACCGACTACAGCCTCATTCTCTTCCTGAATCTTTCTTAAGATGCCGAGTTTGTCGGAGAGCTGTGAGTGGAGACGTGCCCATCTCCTCCTCCCCTCCTCTTCCTCAGCAAACCAGGACACGGCATCGGGTCTGAGGGCAAACCGACGCAAGTTAGGGAGGGAGGGCCTTTCGGTCCCTTGGCCCACGTAGGAGACGGTGTGAGAGTTGGTGACTGCGTCTAATAAGCCGTAACCCCCTAACCGTGTCTCACCTGCTTAGTGTGAGGGTAGCGTTGTGGTGAGCTTGGTCTGCCAGGCTGCTGTGTGTCTCCATCTTGCTCTCCACGTCCCCCCGCTCGCTCTGGGATCCCTACAGTGTGATAGACAAGGACGTCTCAACAACAACCCCTAGTTTACTAACAAACAGGGCCTCGCCTAAGCAGAACGTCAGGTTATATGCACTTGTGTTCATCTTCTTGGTAATTTTTTTTCAGAGCTAAACCTTTTGGTCACACTAAATATTGATCTCAGTTTCATGGGAATAACAGTTGCTGTCTGCACGTCATGACCATAACTACAGTTAGTTCTTATGGCACTGACCAGGTGTGGGTGGTCGTGTCTTGGTGCGTCGTGAGACCCGTCCACGTGTGTGAGGTGGGGGCTGAAGGGGGGGGTAGGACGCGCAGGGACGACCTGGGCCTCCTCCCTACAGGCCGGAGTGTGTGTCTGGACGGTGTGCGTCACCGTGTCACACGTGGGTCCCGCGGCTTGGCCCGCTTTCGGTCGAGAAGCAGTTGCCTTGGTTACCAAACCGGTCCCCGGTACTGATTGTGCCTCCACGGTCACTGATCCAGTCGTCTCAGGTCTTGCTGGTCTTGTGATGGATGTGGTCTCCTTGGTTACCGATGCGGTGTGGTTGGCTTCGGACGCTGTGTTGTTTACCACAAGCTCTGGCGGTGTGGGTAGTGATAGGGTGTTTGATTGACAGAACTCTGGTGCGTCACTTGAATCTCTCGCAACGGGTTTGGAATAGGTTTCCAATGACTCAGAATTCTGATTGAAAAACATTGAAGGGGTTTTTCGAAGGAAAACTGTTGGTTCCGTGTACAACAATACGCTTCAAAACAACACGTGTAAATGTATTTCTAAATGACTTTGCTGTTAAACTTAAACAATTAGAAAAATGATCAGTTTACCTTAGTGACAGAAGGAGGTTTCTGCACGTGAAGGTCCAGGTGACTCTGAGTGGTTGTGGTCTCTGCTTGATCATGCTCCCCAAGGGTCTCATCTGGGTCCTAGTCCGGGCGAACAGGCAGGGGAGGAGTCCATTAAGAGGTTTTAACAAACATGAGGCAGCTGTCTCTGACAGATTTCCAGGAATGATACTGCCCTAGACGCAGACTTCAGAATTTAAACAGATATTATCTCCAAACCCAGAGCTAGAAACTGAAGCTTACCCTTCAACAACATTATTTTTGTTAATATATTACAAATACGATGGTTTAAAATGTGTTTTGGTTGAGATTTGTGTTTAGCGGGGTAAGTCACACAACAGTAGTCACCCCATTACAAACAAATAGCCAAATAACGGAGAAAGATGTTACTAGCTTCTGAGACGCTAGCCTTCATACTAGTCTACCCAGAGGTACACAGTCTCTTCTCTTTTTACCTCAGGGAGACTGCTGGTAAGTGTGTCAGAGGATGACAACTCCAGACTCCCTTCCTCCTCCTCTTCCTCCTCCTCTTCCTCAGTGGGACACAGGCCAAAAGCATCCTGCTTCAGGATATGGGTTAGCAACGGGTTAATGCTGCCTGATTCGCATGTTAGAGCATTAGTTACCAAGTAGGATCCTGGAAGGTTTCACTTCTGCATGACAAACATACAGTACTGGGGTTTTGGTTTTTCAAATATGAATGAATGTTTGCTGCCAACTCAAACGGCAAAACATGCAACCTGAGTTAATGCTATTGAGGATTGAAACTCCAGGGTTGGGGACTGAATGACGATATTAATTAACAAGCAGTAGTAATACTGTGTAAATGACTTGATGGGCATTTTTTTTTCATTTATAATGATGCTGGCTTTAAGAAAATTCCGACCTCGATGGTTATTTCAAGCCACACGCAAGCCACACGTGAATCGTTAAGCGGAGCACCACATGCAATCACGAGCCACGTCACAAGGCGCGTGGTCAGGCCTACCTGTGACCTTGTGGTCCCTCGCTGTGCCTCTTCGACCTGGGTGTTCTCAGTCGGGACAGAGGACTCGGTTGTAACACACCCATCCTCAAAGTGGGACTCCTCGGCCCTCTTGTCTTCTCTTGACTGACTCTGAGAGAGCAAGAGAGAAAGGGATGAGTGAGACATGGTGAGAGAAACGGAAGAGAGAAAGAACGAGAGACGGGAGGAGAGTGAGAGAGGTTGAGGGAAAGAGAGAGATACAGAAAAAGAAAGAGATAGAGAAAGAGATAGAGCGAGCAAGAGAGAAAACGAGAGAATTGAGAAAGAAAGAGAGAAAGAGCGAGAGACAGAAAAACAAAGAACACAGGGCGACATTGGTCGCTACTAGCCACCTTCTGGTGACATTAAAGACCGATCGCGGACCGAGCACCACAGTCACAGCCATGAGGCCGAGTGTGTAGCGTACCTCCAGCAGGGCAGTCTGCCTCAGTGTGAGCTCCTCCAGCTCCTGGAGGGGCTGCAGGAGCTGCCTGGCCCTCGGGAAGGCAGCCAGGGTCTCCTCCGCCCCGGGGGGGAGCCCCAGGTGGGCTTTGCAGCTCTCCATCACCTCCACCGTCCTCCGCATGGACTGGATGTTGGCCAGGATGACCTGGACAACAGGGAGGGACAAGAGATGAGGATCTCTAGCTTCCTCTGGAACCGTTTTGGAAAGGATTATGGGTAGTGTAGGCTTTCCTTGAGCCGTTTGCTTCATTTGACAGGACTATCTCCAGTAGCTTGTGTAGCAATACATATTGATGGAAGTCTACTCCAGTTAAATGTGAAGGTCAGGATGCTTTATAGGTGGTGTGGCTAAACTGTCCTTTTAAATAAAGTTGGACGCAAATGACATTGAATGACTCCCAACAAAACGCAGATGCCTCACCTGTCGGTTGCGGAGGTGCTCCTCCAGTGAGACGTCAGGAGAGTCCACCGACGATAAGATGGCTCGGATCTTGCTCACGTTCTTCTCCATGGCCTTCAGCTCTGCTTCGATGGACTCCATCTCCTGGAAGCAAGAGGAGAACCGCAGGGTCACGGGGACAGCGTAGGACGGTGTCTCTTAAACGACACGACGCAGCTACATGAGAACGTTTTTTTTTTTCTCTCTCCAGTCAATCCAACATTTCAATCTGTTTTGAGGTGCCATCCAGGCCGGACATATCCGTCTCACAGCTGAGACGTGGAGGAGCTGGTCCAGGGGCAGGATGACTCTGCGCTGCATGGCGTCGACCTGGAGGTCTGTCTGAGCCAGCCTCTCCTCCAGAGCGTCCGTGTTGCACACGGCCGAGATGTCCTGCAGGGAAGGCCTGAAGCCGTCCAGAGTGGCCCTGATCCTCTCGGAATCATCCAGAACCATCTGGGGGTCGGGGGTGGGGGTGGGGGGTGTTATGGCAATACATTTAACGTGTATTCATTTACAGCAGCTTCATCCATTATTATAGATATACAGATTGCTATAACATACACTGTATGGCCAACAGTATGCCTCTCAGTATATGACACCTGCGCGTTGATCCTCTCATTTAAAAAATCTGAGGCCTTAATAGAAGGTCAGGTCAGGTGTCCACATACTTTTGTCCCTTTAGTGTATACAATGCAACACACTGAATGCGAACAAGTTCTGGTTTCCTGCAGGCATGGTTCAGTGTTGGCTTCTCACGGTCTCTCACCTGCAGCGTGTTGGCATGGCTCTGCAGGTTCTTAGCTGTGGTGTAGGTACAGGTGCTGGCGAGCCAGGACTGGGCCTCCGCGAGCCAACAGGAGGCGCTGTGGAGCATGTCCTCGTACTCCTGGAAGCAGGCAGGGACCTGAGATGGACAGGGACGAGATCAGGTCGCTACCACTCAAAGGTAGCAGCACTGTTTATCTCCTGCTTCTTATAGGACCGCCCTCTAAAGCTGTAGTCTTCTTTAACCCTGGTCCTCAGGGCCCCTCTGCCTTGGGTGTTTTAGAAGTGTCCCTGCTCCCACACGCCCACTACAAATGAATGGGTCGTTATCAAGCTCTGGAGAAGCCCTGCTCAAAACCGTTCATTTGAATCGGGTGTGTTAGAACCGGGTAACATTTAAAACATCCAGGACAAGGTTCGAAGACCACGGCTCGGAAGAAGCATGGGTAGAGTAGTTCGACTGAGGAGAGTGCCAACGAGGTCACGGTCTCTAAGGACTACAAACGATGTGCCACACAACGGTCCAGTAGCACAACCAAAGTCCCATTAACGGCGACTGGGGGATTGTGGGAAGTGTAGTCGGGTGCGCTCACCCTGCTGAGGAAGGAAGTCACTTTAACGGTGACTGGGGGATTGTGGGAAGTGTAGTCGGGTGCGCTCACCCTGCTGAGGAAGGAAGTCACTTTAACAGTGACTGGGGGATTGTGGGAAGTGTAGTCGGGTGCGCTCACCCTGCTGAGGAAGGCGGTGCGCTGCTCGGCCTGCTGGGCCGTGTCCTGGTAGAGCTGCAGGGGCTGGATCAGCTGGTCCATGAGGAGGTGGGCTTGTTCCGGCTGCTCCTCTGACAAGTCCTGCACCTCCACCTCCAAGGCGGTCAGCCGGCTGTGCCACGCGTCCAACTCGTCCCACACTCGCTGGATGGGAGAAACACACAAGGCAAACACAGTGGAAGTGTTGTGTGGATGAAAGGGTCCTGTGTGGTGGCTCATTGAGCGGGGTTGTATTTTTTGGGGGGTGAAATGTAATTTTCATTCAGCAGTGGCACACACAGTAGGGAGGACCTCTTGCTTAAGAGACAAGAACCCTCGCACCACACACACACACGCAAAGTACACACACACACTTGCCCACGCACATACCTTAAGTGTCTTTTCCGCCTCAGGGAATGTGGAACTCCTCTGGCTCAGTAAAGTCTGAACGCCCTCAAGTCCAACCCCCACCTCTCCTATCTTATGGGTCAGCCTTTGGAGGGAATTGTTTCTCTCCAGGGTGAGCGTAAACTGAAAACACACACACTCACGTCTTAAGTCATCTAAACACACGCGCACGCATGTATCCCAACACACACATACTGTATGTATGTAGCCAAACCTACACATTCTTGTGTTGTGACAACCCTAGAGAGCCAGCACGAGGGACAGTGGCCCAGGATGCCCCATTCACCTGTTTCCCGCTCCCCACACCATGGCTGCGACTCTCGAATCAGCCCCAACCTCCCCCCTCCCCCGTACGCTAATCAGCACCCCGCTCCCCACAAAGCGAGACAACAAGAGTTCAGGGGAGAAAGAGAGAGAAAGAGGTAGAGAGAGATCTCTGGCATGAGTATCACAGGCAGATTATTTGCAGTGTTCCTTCTCCTCTGAGAAAGAACACTGCCTCCTCCTCCTCCTTCTTTAGTGAGGGAGTGCGGCTCGCTGAAGAGGAGACGCTGTGGGAGGATGTTTGGTTCTCTTTTGTTAAATGAAGCGCACGTCAGCGTCGATTCCCAGAGCCTGTGCCCTCTGACTCTCTGAGGTTGTCACGGCGTCCAAACACGCGCCATTTCTCTGAACCTCGACAACGAATGGGTTTCTTTGTCTCTTTTTCTTTGTCTGCCGTACTAAATGTTACCTTCTGCTCCATTTCCTGTAGAGTGCAAGTGACATCCTGTATCTGATTGCTGATCTCCATGGGTACCTCGGTGTACCTTGCCCTGACACCTTCCATGATGCTCCGCAGTTTAGCCTTCTGGGAAGCCAAGGTCAGTCTTCCCTCCTTCTCACAGGAACGTGCGTGAGAGAGAGAGAGACAGATGCAAGGAGATACTGAGGAGTTCAGAAAGAGAGAGAAACCACAGAAGAATCCAGAATGCCTGCAGTATAGTTTTCTGAATTTGTGTCTTCCACATAACATACGTCTTCTAATAATTAGGAATTAAGGACATGTGGTGTTCACTTACTGTACTTTAGTAGTTTCCATTTTAACCAACTGTCCCATTGAGGCAGCACTGTTTATTAAGTAGTACATTTAGAAAGGCTGCATGGCCTGGTTCTATGAGACTTGTTTTCCTTCAAAAGCACTACTTTCACTCTTGATTTAGTTTGCTTAATAAATTCAACCGATTAAAAAGTTTTGAAGAGAGTATAAACCCTGCATGCCAAGATAAAAGGTGAAGCTAAAAATAAAACATTTAATGTAATTAAAACAAACTAAAGCGGCGCAGAAAGGTAATAGAGGACATTTACTCCCCCCAGCTGTAATGTTAAGGTTCAACAGTTGTCTACTGTTCCCAGAACAATGCTTCAGCTCATTAAAATCATATTAGCCATGCTTTGGTGCATAACGATGGTAGACTAACTGAAAACCAACTGAAAACGCAACACTCTCAATGTTAAATATGGGATTCAATTAGCCAAAGCTAAATGATGACTCAACGGATTCAATCGCAACTTTTTTTCAGGCAAGCTGAAACTTTGTTGTTGTAAATGGAAACTTTTCAACAGATAGACTGTTCATAATCTACTGTAGGGTGCTACTCAGAGTTTCATGTACTAACAACCTCATGACCATGTGGTTATTCAATTACATGGTGCCTCTAACAGTTCAAACTGACATACGAATGTAAACACGTGCATTTCAAAGTGCCCTCTCACTGGAGTCCTAGTTTCACTTCAAAACTTAAAATCTAACCGGAGCAAGCATTCAGGAAAGAAAAAAAATATGCCCGAAGATGTGATGAGGAACATCAGCACAGGAAGGAAAATGTTTATGTCCTCAACTGTAAAGCACTTTGTTAATTTTAAGATTAGACAACTCTACCTATAAAAGCAAACCAAAAAGGAATGGCATGTTCACTTACACTATGTATAACTCTCAAAACAAATATAAGCACATAAATAAAACAAATAGTGATCAAATAAACGTTTCAAAAATAATAATTAGGCTATGCTATGTTTTAGTTAAGCTTGTTACAGTAAACTAAACAAGCTGTGAAAATGATGAGACACTTGATGTGAGGCTGACCTGCTGTTGACGGCCGCTGGGCAGGGTGTCCAGGATGGTGGGCAGGGTGTCCATCTGCTGCTCCACATCTCTGATCTTCTCCTGCCACTGCTGTCTCTCCTGCACCTCGGACTGAGCAGCCGTACGAGCCAGCAGGCTCTTCTGTGTCAGGCTGGGGACCGAACAAGGGTCACCCTCCATCTCAAACTGTTCAATTCACAATGTTTGTTGACGTTTTTTTTTACGGTGAAGCACAGACATGACAGGGAGGGAGGGAGAGAGAGGATGAGAGAGAGAGAGAGTCGGAGAGAGCGAGAGAGACAAAGACAGAAAGTGTTTCAGTGAGCGAAAAAAGGGCCAAATAGTAGGAGAAGTAGTTAGAGGGAGATTAAGTTAACGAGAGAGAGAGAGAGAGAGAGAGAGAGAGAGAGAGAGAGAGAGAGAGAGACAGAATGCCCATTCAAACAGATGTCCCTCTACCTCCTGCAGCTCTCCTGCATCTTGACCAGCATCTGACAGACTGGAACAAGGATGGATGCTTCCTGTGGGATGGACACACCCAGCAGCAGCGCTAGGCGGTGCTCCAGGGAAGCCAATGCTCCCTGAGCCTCCTCCAGCCCAGTCTGGTGCTCCTCTGCCTGGGCTAACAAGTCACGTGGATCCCCTGGGGTGGAGCTCACAGTTGAACCGTCGGGCAAGTTGGCCTTGAGCCTGCTTAAGGTCCTGCTGCATTGCTCAATCTGAAAACATTCCTTTTGTCAAGCAACTCAAAGCCAAAACAAAATCCCTTATTATGAATCATACATTTTTTTTAAATATATATCAATTTCATTCAAAACTCCACAGCTGACTCACGCTGATGCCGATGTCTCTCCACTCCTCTTTCTTCTGCTCAGCGTGAGCCTGGAGGAGGCTGACCCCGTGCTGCAGCAGCCACCAGCGCCTCCAGAGGGCCCCCAGGGCCCCCTCTGTGCCCGCGCTGCAGCCCTGGGCCGGGCAGCCCGCTTTCAGCTCCTTCAGCCTCACGGCCAGGCCTCGCACCTCCTCCGCCAGGGCCTTCGCATGGGCACACAAAACACACGCGCGTGTACAGTTCATACCGCATGCTACTGGAGGGCAAACATAGGAGACGCAAACCGCATTCCAACCGCATTTCCGAGGTCGGCGAAAGCACGACTGAGGGGTAAAAGGTCAGTCGGTTACAAACCTCGGCTTTGTTCTGTTGCTGGACACACTTGGAGAGTGAGGTCACATCCAGGGCGGCACACTCGGAGAGTCTGGTCTCGGAGGCGGTCAGGAGTTGCCACACCTCCCCATGACACTTCACATGCAGCTGCTGTCTGTCGGCACACCTTTGTGACGAACCGCAAACATGGAGAATTAGAGACTGTGTTGAGTGTTTCTCATCGAAAAGGTTTTTTCGATGAAAGGAGTTAAAAGGAGTGTGGATCTGGATATCTCTAAATTCTATCCACAAGGCTGGTCCCGTTAACTTAATATATGTCTTTGGTAATCCTTTGTAGAAGTCATGATAATAAGTTCACCAATCTGCCACACATCTTGGTGAATTCTCATCACACTGTTCAACTTCGAATGGCTTCCTCTCTGTGACTCAACAAAGCTTCGGGCCAGCAAATAAGTACTCCATTAGAGATACCTCATGCAGTGTCCTCGAAATTTGAACAGCACTTATCCGAGACATTGGTCTCTGAGTGCATATCAGAACATAGCTAATCTTTATGATTGCAGTGTCTAAATGATGTTACTGTGGAGACATTTAACAGATGCTTTATTTGGATAGTGGGGATGACTAGTGTGTAAACCCCTAATTCCTGGGTCAGCTCAACCTTTCTTTACAGAACGTCATCCTCCATGGCTCAGTTCCTGTGATTAAATGACAGAGGAAGAGACACATAAGGATAAATGGCGACGTGTAGAGAACATTGGTTCTCTGGACCGACCTCTTCAGAGCCTCCAGTCGGAGCTGAGACTGAGCCTCCAGGGTGGCCCTGCCCACCAGCACGTGACTCAGGACCCGGGCGTGGAGCAGCTCCGTCGGGGGGAAGGCGAGAACGCGGGAGGCTTGCTGGGGCACCACGTCCAGGAGATGGGAGACGTGGGCCTGGATCCCCTCCTGGAAGGAGGCCAGGGACTGCTGGGTGTGCATTAGCTCCTCAGTACAGTCCAGGAACCCTCCGGAAGGGCACAGGAAGGTGGCCTCGGCGTTGTGAAGGAACGCGACAGCTCCTTGTGCAGCCCAGTGGTAGTCCTTCAGGGCTTCTCGGGCTTGAGACAAATTCTCCTGCGAGACACAGAATGACAGGTAAAGGTTTTCTGGTGGGTAGTCCACCAGTACAGTCATAAATTATACATGCAGGTTGATCCTAGGTAGTTTCAAATATGAGGAGGCAAAGATAATATTGTGTCATTTACAGTAAGCTAACATGAATAACATTTTGTCCACAGTAATTATGCAGCGTTTCTGATAAAATGCTTTCACTGATGCTGAAAAAAACCTTTTATACTCAATAATGACTCATTTTCAACTGAAAAGTGCAGTCAGCGAAGTGAAAAAAGCTACACTTTCCTTTTAAGGAAAAAACCCTTCCCAGTGTTTCCCTTAGGTTTACAGCTTTGGCGACGGCGGCGGGCGGGGTGGGATGGCGACCATGTAGAGACAGAAATGGGAGTCAGGTGGCTGAGCGGTTAGGGAATAGAGATAGTAATCTGAAGGTTGCCAGTTTCGATTCCCGGCCGTGCCAAATGACGTTGTGTCCTTGGGCAAGGCACTTCACCCTACTTGCCTCGGGGGGTATGTCCCTGTACTTACTGTAAGTCGCTCTGGATAAGAGCGTCTGCTAAATGACTAAATGTAAATGACACGCCGTTGTGTAAATAAGATAAATAACATAAGGCCATTTAGTTTGTTTAATAAAAGAGCAAGCTATAGACCTGTTTTATAGGAAAGGTAACCTTAAATGACTTATTTTGTGATCGGGCGCTATATATATATAAAAAAATCTATTAAAAACATCTATATAATAAAAAGGTACGGGAAACACTGCTTCCTATGAAGGAAACAAACACTGTCTATCAAACAGTGACAGAGATGTACACCACACTATACCATTGTGTAGAAGATATCAGGGAAACGTACCATACGTGCGCGGCACTCTTGCATGCTGGCCTCCCTCAGGGTGAACAGTTCATCAAACGTCCTCATGTCTACGCGTTCTCTCTGTCCCAGTGCTTCCAACACCCTCATCCCAGACTCCAAGTTCCTCCAAGTTACCCAGCAGCCCTGCAGTTCTAAATCGATCACGCTTTCATCCGGAGCAACCGGCCCAGCTTCTTTTAACTCCTGACAGCTTTGGTGAAGAAGGTCCATCATGGCCTTGTACTCGGAGCAGAAATGGAGACCTTCTAGAAGGTTCCCCTCCAGCATTTTGATGTCGTGGGTGATGGTGAGTTCACAAGAGAGGAGGTTCTCCACTGTCCGGCGGATCTTCTGCCTCTCTGAGGTGAGCTGGGATGGGTACAAGTCCTGAGATATGGCCTCCAACTGGTCCGCTGCCTCTTGGCATTCTTTCTTCACCAGGGGAAGTTCTACCAGAAGAGTTTGGCATAGCCTGAACCTCTCGCCCACATCGACACTTGTGTCTTTGGACATTTGGATCTGTCCCTTCACCTTATCTCTGGAATCTTCCACGTGCTTCCTAAGGCGTAGGTACTTCTCATGCTCCGGGGCGTGGAGGTCGAGATTTTTGATCTTTTCCTGCAGTTCTGCGATGGTGCACAAGAGGGCGCCTTTCTGCGCTTTCTGGCAGTGCTGGAGCTCCTGTATGTGACACTGATGCTCCAGGAGCAGGCGCCTCGAGGGCTCAGTGGCCCAGAGATTGGCTCTGGTTACTGGGAAGCTCTGCCTCCCCAGATCAGCTGCTATCTGGCTCAAGCTCGTTCGGACGGCGGCTAGCTCCTCAGCAGAAGACATCTGAGCGTGCAGAAGCTCTTCCAGTTCCCAGACAGTCGCCCTCTCGTGGACCAGCATCCCGTCCAGTTCCAGACGAAGGCCAGCGAGCCTGTTCACCAGGTAGCGGCTCTCGGCCGGGGTCATGCCTGGAGCCATCTCCTTGGCTTTTTCCAAAAGGGTGTCAGTGAAAGAGATCTGTCTTTCGACATCCTTCAGGGCAGATTGGTGGGAGTGGACCTTTCTCTCTAGGTCAGAGATGCAGGCCGGAGACACATCTGTGGACGTTTCTTTTTCAATATGCGAGGCCACGAGCCACGTATCCATTTTTGTGATATGGGCGAATAGCTTTTCTCTCCCCCGCAGGGTTTTCTCCATCTCCTCCAGCGTGTGAGAGCAATCGTCGGCGACGCCTGCACAAAGGTCCTCCAGGGTCTTCAGTGAGTTCAACACTTTCTCCATCTCCTCCTCTCCGAGGATCGAGTCTAGGGCTTTCACGTCTCCTGTTTCGGATCGAACCGTCGACCGTACGGACACAATCTCCGTTTGCCGTTTCCTCATCCACGCGATTTGTACACGAGCCTCTTCGGGGAAGAGGGCCAGCCTTTTCCCCGAGGTGAGAAGGTTCTGGGTGCGTTTGGCCCAGATGACCCTGTCCCGTGTCCGCTGAATGATTTTAGACAGAGAGTCGCTGACAATTTCAGGAGACTGAGCATTGAGCTCGCTCTGTGTGAGATCAAGCAACTGCTTTAAGCCCTGAAAGACCTGGCTCATCGCCTCTCTCTCCTCCTGTCCTAGTCCAAACTCACTGAGCTCCTCGGACACGCACAGGAGATGTGTGTACTGTTGGTTAAAAACGTTGAGGTCAGCAAACATCGAGATCCTTTCGAAAGCACGGGGGGCGCCTCGCTGCGTTTGGAATGATTGGGAAGCAGCTTGGAGCGCGGCACGCAACCTCTCGGCCTCTCGTCGTAGGTTATCCGCCTGGGAGGAGGAAACGAGGCCATGCCACAGCGTCCTGGTGCAGGTCGCCTCCATCAGCTTCCACGTCTCCTGAAGCTCTCCGAGACGGGCGAGGAGAGCCCCTGGGCCCTCCGACTCGCTCAGGTGACCTGACACCTGGCCGCACAGCTGCAGCAGCTCGCTCAGCGCGGCTTTCTGTTGCCTCAGAGTCAGCAGGAGGGAGCTGAGTTTCTCAACTTGAAGGGCATTGCTTCCCAAAGCCTCCCTGCGCACGACAACGAAACCGAGAGAATACGTCAACACCTCATTTCTCAAACCGAAAATGAATCACAACAAGTCACTGCGGGGTCACTCACAAGGTTAGCCCGGCCAGCTCGGAGGCCAGACCTTTCAGGCGCCCTCCGACGACCCCCATCTGCTCGTGGTACTGTGTGACCAGGTCGAGTTGAGCCTCTTTGACCTGCAATGTGGCAGCGGCATCCAGAAGGGCAGCGCTGCATTGGCCCTCCGTGCTCCGTGCGTCCTCCGGGTCACGAGCCTCGGTGCTCACACTGCTCATCACAGCCACCTGCTCCAGCACGGAACGTCTGAAGCACTGCATGGAAGCCCATCAGGAACACATTCCTCAGATAAGGGGCTCATTTTCTTGTTTCGATCCAGAACGCAATTAGAATTCAAAGCATGAAATGCAATGATTCATTGTTTATTTTACAAACGACATTTTTATCGATGCCCATAGTTAACCACATTTAAACATGACACACACAGTGCTAGTACTACCACTACTTTCTCTCGATGAGCTAAAGAGGTAGGTAAATCCTTCAAAAGAAAATCTTTAGGGGATCTGGTACCTCAGCCTCCTTCAGTTGCTGGGTCATGGCAGTAGGGTTGAGCTGGGCCGGCTGATAACGGCAACCTAGAGCGCTGAGGACAGTCCGGCCAAGCCTGGTCTCTGCTTCTCTGGGCGAGGGTGCAAGGTACCATGCTGGCTCCATTCGGTGGCCTCCCTTAAATACACAGAAGCAAAACAAAGATACAAAATAGGACTGAGTGAACAAAAGGATTGTGTTGAAAGTGAGAGGTGCTGTACATACAGTAAATTCAATATATACTGTAACTGCCCCAGATGTTACAAATCGGGAACACTTTGCCCGGTGGCCAGTCAAATTGCAAATGAGTGGTTTTAATCTTAGATAGACCGGTTACATTTAGTTACAGATGGCCTCCTAAATGACTGTGATGACTGATGACAGTGCCGGAAACTACAAGTGCCCTGCAGGAAATCCCATCAGCACATGGCTCCTTCCTGGATGGCTACCATCTTGGGAATACAGTCTCATCAAGCCTAGGAAACTTCAAACATCTAGTCTTATCTGGTCAATGATCAAAGCAGTTCACTGAAGTGCTCCCATGGCTGGGTATTCTTAATACATCATTCGTTTCGATTTACACTTAGCAGAAACATTTCAATCGGAGGATTAAATGTTGGATGGAGAACCTTTCATCTCTTTCATGTTTGAAGTTAACCAAGCTATTAATAAATAACTTACATCACGTGGCACTACTGTACGTCTTCAGGCCCTAACTAGCTCTCCGCTGAACATATCTCAGTTGCCTGGCCCGCAAACACTCATCTCCCGCTCTCTCCAAAGTCCCATCGACCGTGCACATGAAACACACTCACCTTGGTGATGTCACTTCTCTCCACCAGCCCTCGGATCTCAGAGAGGATTCCCCGCATGGCCGACGTGTGGCGAGGGGACTCCAGCTGCACTATTCCGCCACCTGCTTCCGCTGTTCCTGCGCGGGCTGACGACCGCTGAGCCCGGACCAGCGTGCCTTCCTCAGCTCGGCCCCCCTCCTGAGGAGCAACAAGGCGGTGCCACATCGCAGTTTCTATCTCTTGTTTAGACTCGATAATGACAAGGCTTCGTGTGCTTCTCCCGCGGTCTCAGCCAAGACTACTGTGTTTCAAATCCCTGTCCTGGCAAGTTAGTGCAGCAATTATAGCAAGAATGTGACTGTAGAAAGCTAGCCTTCCCCTGAGGGATATGGGCCTGGTTCCATAATTCTGCACTCCTATTTGTGTTTGAACTGACATGACTTGTTATGTCTACTGTAGGTAAAGATAGGCGTGGAGGAAATCTTAACTTGAGTAACACATGTGTACTATTCCTAAACATGTCATATTCCGGTATCCATTTAGATCCAGGTGCTTGTAATAATTGTTAGTTAATATGTGATAAGGCCCTTATAAGATGCTTATTGACATTCATGTGTTAACAAGACTTAGTACATATTAACTAATGCATATTACTGGGAGTCAGGTGGCTGAGTGGTGAGGGAGTCGGACTAGTAATCCGAAGGTTGCCAGTTCGATTCCAGGTCATGCAAACTGACGTTGTGTCCTTGGGCAAGGCACTTCACCCTACTTGCCTCGGGGGAATGTCCCTGTACTTACTGTAAGTCGCTCTGGATAAGAGCGTCTACTAAATGTAAATGTACTGCATCTGCAACTGCAATGTAAATGTACTGCATGCCTAAATGTAAATGTACTGCATCAGTTGGCTGAGCGGTTAGGGAGTCGGGCTAGTAATCCGAAGGTTGCAAGTTCGATTCCCGGTCATGCAAACTGACATTGTGTCCTTGGGCAAGGCACTTCACCCTACTTGCCTCGGGGGAATGTCCCTGTACTTACTGTAAGTCGCTCTGGATAAGAGCGTCTGCTAAATGACTAAATGTAAATGTACTGCATCTGCAACTGCAATGTAAATGTACTGCATGACTAAATGTAAATGTACTGCATCAGTTGGCTGAGCGGTTAGGGAGTCGGGCTAGTAATCCGAAGGTTGCAAGTTCGATTCCCGGTCATGCAAACTGACATTGTGTCCTTGGGCAAGGCACTTCACCCTACTTGCCTCGGGGGAATGTCCCTGTACTTACTGTAAGTCTCTCTGGATAAGAGCGTCTGCTAAATGACTAAATGTAAATGTAAATGCATCTGGATCTAAATTGTTACAGGATTATGATATTTCTTTAGGAACAGTAGTATGTACTGTGTCACAGATGTTTGCTATTGACAGGCACAGCTCCCGGAAAGGGGAAAAAAGAGCGGGAACTGGTTTGAGGAGACACGGTCAAGTTTGAATCTTCCAGGTGACATCTGACATGAAATCCTCATTAAGTAGCAAAAAACACAAGCAATAGTGCATTAACAGTATGGTCTATTCTAACATATCGGACAGACTGTTGGCAACCTAGCACACAAAAGAACATCAGTTTTTTCATCAGTGGACTAATGCTCCTCAAATGATCAAAACCTTACTCAGTGGAATGTCTTGAAGACTGGATTAAAATATATACCTGGCGACTCTCCTTTTGTAGTTTAAAGAAACTACTCCTGGTTATGGAACCAGATTAAAAGTTAGTTGGATGCGACGGGCCGCAACCAAGAACCATTGTGTTGCTTTCTTGTCAACCAATCCAGAATGAACACAAATGTGACGAGTGCTGATATAACTTCCTTTCTTCTTCTCTAAAGAAAGAGCTCACTGATGGAGTGTGGATTTTACTGCCCTTCAGGGTTGTGAAAGTCTCTGCTGACAAGGAACCATTTGTCTCAGGGAAGTAAATTCCTCATTGGGATTTAAAACAGCATATATTTTGACTTGGGGCAAATAACAACCTTCAAATGTCAAACTATGCCGCTACGTATTATACTGTGATAACTGTTCAAGTTCAGTCTTGTAAAGAGTGTCTGAAAATGTCAAAAAATCTCTTAGAAAAGACAATAACTGATTTTTCTGAATGACTTGGACCTCAGAAGAAAGATAAAACATGTGAGGTGAGAGAAAGTATTTTTTTAACTTCTGAAAGACTTGGCTCCATGGTACACAGTGTGTGTACAGGCAAATTGTGTTAAATGTCAAACAAGTGCAGACTGGACAAGTAAGAGTGGGGAGTGGGCGGCACAGAATGGAATGGAATTAGGTTTGAAAACAATTATGCCCCGAAACTAGGGGAATGAGAGAGAAAGAGAGAAGAATAGAAAGTGAGACCGGAGAGAGGGTCAGAGAGAAAGAGAGAGGGATTTACCTGTTCCTGTTGCGTTGTCTTTATGTCCGAGGATGCAGATCCCCACGACGACATGGAACTTAGATCTTTCATTTGACAGTGTTTTGGTTGATCTTCTGTCGGTCTCGGCCCCTTCCGTTTTGTGTACTTTAATTCAGTCATTTGCTGTTCCAAGAGCTCTGACTCAGCACTCTTCCATTTGTCGTCCCATTCGATGCCCTGTGATTCAGTACATTTCCTCTCCCTCCTGGTCGACCTGGTGGGCTTCTCAGTGGGACCCTCTGCGGCCTCCTGGACTGAGGAGTGACCCTGTACGTCAAACGACTCAGAGTCCTGTGAGGTAAATTGATGCAAGCCACTTCCTCCTGAAGACAGTTGACCGTGACTACACTGAAACTCTGACTGATGTTGGTTTATGTCTAAAACGATGGTGAACACTTTCTTCGTCTCCTTCTGGTGTTGCGGTTCGGTCTCGGACTGAAGGTCGCTTATCGGTTTTGTGTATGTGTCCGAATCCCCTTGTTCTGCTACTTGTGTATCTGGTTCAACGCACACACTGTAAAAGTGTGTAGCGGCCTCTGACCGTCCATCCACCCCCTCATCCGTTCCCCCAAACCCAGGAGTCTCATGACCTTGCTCAGAAAAGGAGGTGAAATGACTTACAGTGTCATCACCATTGTCCACATAATCTGAACACGTGTCCAGAACGATCGTGGCAACTTTACGGGGTTCAGCCATGTCTTGTTGTGTCTCAACAGCCTGGATGACATCAGGCATGTTGGTTGTGGATTGTTCATCCGTGTCTGTCTTAAAAGGGCCTGGTTGACAAACTCCACGGTCGCATAACGGTATTTCTGCAGAGTCACCACCTCCAGACGCCTCTGGGAGGGATGTAAGCAGAGCTTCGCTGAGGCGAAGGGTTTCGGAAGCACTTTTCTCCAGTTTCTTGGTGCGTTTCTTTCCGAGGCAGCTCCGCAGGAAGTCCCGCCGTGAGAGCGCCCCCTGCAGGTCTTGATGGAGTTGTCGTCCTGCATCAAGTGTGACCTGTAGTAGATAAAAATCAAGTTTCTTTGGATGCCTTTTGATGAAACCGTTTTTTAGCAAACTGTTTCGTTTTTATAACAAAAAAAAGGTCAGTTCATCAAGGTAAGTTCGTCATTCGATGTCAAATGAATACGTGGGAAAGGTTCGACTGACGACACATTGCATCAGGCATTGCTGGGGTAGCAAAGGCTGTTGTGTTCTTTCCCATTTTCTGTCAAAAACTGTTGTCTCCAAAAGCATGTTGATTACCAAGTACTCACAAATGAAAGTGCTCCTAATGGCTCCAAACTAGAACAGGATGAGAACAAGGCAATTTGAGAACAGCTCTTTTTAGAAATATCCTGCTGTGAGGCTAAATTGCAAACAGACCAAAAGACCTGGGGTCTCATTTATAAAACTGTGCGTAGGATTCTTACTAAAAGTGTACGTACGCCCAAAAGCCTAAAATGGCGTACGCTCACAAAAATTCAGATTTATAAAACCGTGCGTACGCACACCTGTACGCAATGTTCCCTTTATAAATCACAGATTACCCACAAGTGTGCGTACGTGAATCAGCATTGTACCCCGCCCTGAACACGCCCATTTTTAACCATAAATAGTCAATGCAAAGCACCTCATGAATGCTAATCTAGTATCTCATCATGACCCTGGCATGCGATTGTTCTTTACGGTGAATCATAGCGCATGACAACTTCTCAGACACTGTTAGCCTATTGGTGGAGCCCGAAAACTCCGAAAATGTGGTGGCCGGTAGATCACCAATTACAAAAACTGTGCGAGTGGCGTCAACTGTGCCAGTGAAACCACGAGTCGGGATACAATTTGAAAACAAAAGCGTTGTTATGAACAGTAATCTATTAAAGTCTGGACTGATGACGTGGAGTGTAGCGATTGCACGGGAGCTTAACAACTGTATTTCCAGTTTTTGACATATGATTATATATGCACAGTATTAAATAAATATATTTAGTTATACACTGTATTCTGCAGTTATTTAAAGGTAGGATATGTGATGTTATCTGCATTCCATGCAGTCGGGCATTTCCCCCTCCTGCACTCCGGTAGTGGACAATATGATGGTGAGACAGCGCTGAATTTTGATTTAAAATTTGAGTTGATTGTACAAGGTGTTTATGGAACAATTATCACTCAGTACAAGCTAAAATAATACTGCTGGATTAAATCTTCATGATAATTATGAAATCGAGTGAAAAAAGTGTGTGAGGAAAACAAAATATATAAATATTACGAGTAATCGTTCTTCCCACATTTACTTTCTGCAGTCTGACTACAGTACGGTCATCTGCGTCTCCAATTCCAACTGTTTCCAAAATGTGCGTAGGCCTACGGGAGAGTCAGAGTTTGCGTGGAGGACAGCACATTCTCCCGTCAAGTTTGTTTTTTATAAATCACAACCTTTGCGTGGAAAGTGGCGTACGCACATGTTCAGCCCCGTTTTGTGCGTACGCAAGCTTTATAAATGAGACCCCTGAACTGATCAAGTTCCATGTTACAATGTTGTTGACAGGCAGGCAACAAATATGAGATAATGCATCCTGTAAAGCTTTTATAAATGGTAAGGCCTTTGGTCCTCTTAAAAACATTCTCTGTAAACTCAGAGTGAACCCAGGAAAATGGAGCAACAAACCAATTACATTCTTAGTGTAACATCCTCTTATGAAATGAACAGAGTACTGACTAATCATTTGGTCATGTTTGAGGTTTTCCATCTAACCGTCTATCATTTTGACAAAAAGACAAATGTTTCCTTACCACACAGGAAATAGGTAGACAGAGATATGGATCAGATATCAACCAACCTGGTTTCTTATAGCAGGCATAAGGAATATTCAAAGGCATAACCTTCAACATGCAACTTTGAGCCAAACGAGACTGGCTGGCTGACAGACATGTGGGGGAGGGTCGGTCGACGACACAGGTTGAAGGGCAGACGATTGGAGGAAAGATGAATTGTAAGGGACAAAAAGATAGGTGTGCTTGGTTGAGGACAGGGGGCGCTCCGGTTTGTCACCTGGGTGGAGTGTGGTGGTTGGGACTGGGCCGCCTGGCTCCACTGCTGCAGCCTGGAGGTGGTCTCCCTCATGCGGCGTGCGGTGTCCGCTGCAGCCTGCTGCTGCTTGTCACACACACTGGACCTCAGACTGGAGAAGGACGGTGACAGAGAGAGAGAGAGAGAGAGAGAGAGAGAGAGAGAGAGAGAGAGAGAGAGAGAGAGAGAGAGAGAGAGAGAGAGAGAGAGAAAGAGAGAGAGAAAGAGAGAGTGAGAGAGGGAAAGAGAGAGAGACAGAGAGAGAGAGAGAGAGAGAGAGAGAGAGAGAGAGAGAGAGAGAGAGAGAGAGAGAGAGAGAGAGAGAGAGAGAGAGGGAAAGAGAGAGAGTGAGAGAGAGAGAGATAGAGAGAGATAGAGAGAGAGAGAGAGAGAGAGAGAGGGGGGGGGGGAAGAGAGAGAGATAGAGAGAGAGAGAGAGAGAGAGAGAGAGAGAGAGAGAGAGAGAGGGAAAGAGAGAGAGATAGAGAGAGAGGGAGAGAGAGAGAGGGAAAAAGAGAGTGAGACAAATAGGGGTGAGGAACGGGAAGAAGAATGTAGAATAGGGGATTGACCGAATATTTGGGGGTAAAAGAGAAGAATAATGAACAGAGAAACAAAAGCAACACAAAAGACAAAATAGCTTAATTGTTTGTTTCAAACATAAGGACATGTACAGCATGTTTAGAAGTGGCAGATACCAGTACATACATACATACCTGTCTAAGTTTTTGGCTAGTGCATCCACAACCAAAATCCTATTTGATGACAGTTTCTCGTCTTTGACATTTGACCCTCCTGTTGTCTGAAGGTCATGAACTCTTGCTTCAAGCTGTATCAAGCTTTGTTCACAGTCCTTAAGACAATACGATTATCTTCATGAGTAATTCTGCAAAGACTTTGTTATATTTGTCTACAATCACTGGCGTTTAGGCACAATAATACCTAAAACACATCCATGTATCTATGCAATGTAATTAATAACACATAATTTCACAAATGTCTTCATACTGAAAGTTATCAACATCCTGGTTACCTGTAGACTCTGCCAGCGCTGTTCAAACTGAGAGACGTCAAAGACCACCACGGAAATGTCCGGTTGACGGGCCAAACGCTCAGACAAGCCCTGCAGTGCCCCCTGCAGGCTGAAGGTCTCGTCGTCCAACTGCTGCCACTCACACTGAGACGACTTCTCCTCCAGCTGAGCCCAGATCTCCCTGATGTCGCTCTCCAAGATCCTGCCGAGCGCTTCCGTGCGGTCCTGGAGGTCTTGGACCTGCTGGGACAGGGAGACCTGGCCCTCACCTGTGCAGCTGGACGACAGGAAGCCCTGAAGAGACACCAGCTCCACAAGGTCCTTCTCTGCTCTTCCCAGTTCAAGACGCACAGCCTGCAGGGGCAGACATGTTTTGTTGAGAACATATACTGTATATATACTGTATATATACTGTATATATACTGTATATTTGAATCAGGTGTTGAGTGTTCAGAATGTTTGTGCGTGTGTTTATTTGAGAGATAAGTGTGTGTGTGTGGGGGGGGGGGGATGAAATATAGAACTGCATGCGGATTGGTGAGTGAGTGTTGCGCACACTCTGATCCATCTCACCTCCAGGGCCTCGAGATCGGCCTTCGGCTCAGATAAGTGTCGAGGCTGCTCTTTCAAATGGGATCTCCTCTCCTGCAGGGAGCCCAGACTGCGATGGCCATCATGAACCAGCCGGCCGCATCGCTCCTCTCTACACACACCCTCCTCGAGGATGGCACACAGGCACTGATCGAGGGAAAAAGCCATTCACTTGTGCTTTCATGTACAATCGTCAAGCTCTCATTTCTAGTGCAATGTACATCTACCAAATATGTGTACGCATCTGCAACCGAGAGACACCCAGCTTTAGACACTCACTCTCAGCTCCCTGAGCAGCTGGGGCTGGCGGTCCTCCAGGGACGCCCAGGAAGAGTCCTCCCAGATGGGGTCCTTGGTCAGCCGCTCCAGCTTCTGCCTTTGGGCCTTCAGGGTGGAGAAGTCGGGCCCCAATGCTTTGGTCCGATCCAGCAGCTCCTGGGCCCGCCGGGACGTCTGCCTGCGCAGGGTGGCTCCAGGCCAGGGGAAGAGCAGAGGGAGCTGGTCGGTTTGGTGCTGGAGCTCCGTAACTCGGGAGCGTGCTCGCTGCCGTTGGGCCAGGTAGAAGCTGAGGTCAGGCTCCGCCCGCAGGAGGCTGACAGAGATGAAAAGGTTCCACCTTTTAGACATGTACAGCACACCCACGTGTTACCTGGTTATGACTATTAAAGAGATGTTACTAAGCCTGAGATATTCATAATATAATGATGTGTAATTTGATTTAATATGTCTAGCAATCAGGGCACAGACATGTTGTGTCATTCGTTTTCTCGGCTTGTGACCATCTTCTATTCAAACAGGTAGAGTACCAGATTAAAATTGTCTTCACATTAAGGTTGTGCACTTAACATGCTTTCATGATAAAACTTTGAATATAATTTGAATAATTGAGGCACAAGCAAAACATTATTGTTGTGTTTTGGATTCTTGGATGTAGGCAGTAATAAGCTTCTAAGTGACTCAAACTGAATTTGTTCAGCAAATCTAGGACATCTACCGGTAGTTATGAATGCACATCGGACCCAGTGCTGAATGTACAAGCACCATGATATCCCACACAATCATGAGATTTAATTGAAACATTCTTTACACTACAGGTAACCTTTTTTCACCGCCATAATATTTGTGCTGTAATGTTTAATAAACGACTGCTGTAGTCACAGATGTGTGCAAATAAAAGGACATTCTGTGAATAGAGCTAAGGACAAGACTAGTCTCATGAATATAAAGCACAAGGTAATAAACATACATAGTGCAACCTTGCAACCATGTCAGATGGGTATCTTATTTGGAAAGTAATTCCTTTATTGTATGGCCGATATCCCATGCATACCTAGTAAACAATATTTTCATAACTTGTCTTGCAACTATATTAACATCATGTACAATGAGACTAGAACAGACTACAATTTAGAATTTAGTTACTTTAGAACTGAGAACATTGAGTGATGTCACAGAGCTGTTATTTGTATTGTGTGGAGGGATGTAACAGTGACTAAACCTATCTGCTTGGTAACATTTAAATTCTTTATCACCCAAAACAAAATGGATCTCAACTGAGCAAAGATCCATTTTTCCCCTAAATGGATCCTGTTATCCTTTTGCACTGGGTAGATTGCCCAGGTATGTACCATAGCCATCAAATTGTACTGCCTGATACTAAATTATAGGATATTGTTTTTTTTGTTTTGATAAATTGTTGTCTTAACATTGATAGCAATGAGATTAGACTGTTATCAAAACTGTATTGTGCCATGTGCAATTGCTAAATATGTCATTTACTGAATTAACATTGAACAAATTGCAATATAGTATGAGCTATAAAATGAGCTTTTTACTGCTTTTTGTTTGTTCAAATATTCAAATATTCAAAAAGCTTTATTGTCTAATATGTTGCCATGTTAGAAAATGTTCTTTTGATTTAAGGCAGAGTGTATGTGATGTGTCAGTAGCATGAGTTGTGTATATGTATTGCATTGGGAATGAAGGGAGGGGTGTGTTAAACAGACAAATGTTACTACAGACAAAATCCCTTCTAGAAACATGTAATTCATGTGTTAACTCATTATAACTTTACCAATTTATTTAAACTTCACCAATTATTATTTTTGTTTGTTGACAGTATGCAGTCCAGAGTTAGAGAGGGCCCAGGACACTCAACCAAGGAAACAACGTTCTGCTTCTGTTTGTGGTCATTGCAATAATGCTGGTGTCAGCTGCAATCAGAACGTTGGATATTCCCAGCAGCTAGGCAATGATGCTTCACCCGACCAATCACAAGAGAGATCTACACGTAATACATCTAGAAAGGAAACCTCAAGGTCTGCCGCCCCCACCGTTCTAAATCCTGCTGAAAGCCTGTCCAGAATGCGCATGCGCTTTCCTTTTCTGTTTCTGGATGGTGAGAAGCACGAGAACATCCCCAATATCGACTCATGGATGGATTACCTGAGGGAAGACAGTCTCTCTCCCCTTCCATCCCCAGAGCTGGACATAAGTGACTCCACAAATGTAAAAGAACTGGAGGATCATAAGAAACATGAATTTATATTCCCTGCTTCGGTCTACATAGATTGCTCTGAAGAATTCCACTCTAGTTCTTCAAAGTTTGAGTTTCTTTTTCAGCCCCAGGCTGAAGCTCTTACCCCGTCATATGAGGAGAGTCCCAAGAAGGGAAAGCAATTCAAACAGAATCTGGACTCTGGACTAGCGCTCGAGCTGGAGGTTCATCTGGACAAACATGGTGCGTCTACCACACAGGCTAACTGGACTTTCAAAGTCCCTCAGCCCCATAATCAAAAACCTGAACAGTCTTCAAGATACATTGAAAATGGTGACGAACTCTCTTGGAAACCAATGGAAAAGACAGATGCGAGCTGGGGGTGTGCTGAACCCAAAAGGATTGATGTGGCTCTGGAATCCCTCCAAACGACAGGGCGATCTCAAAACTCATGGAGCGTATTTGAAATGTTTACAGAGTCCAGAAAAGAGACTGACTTGTCTCCAGGGACCCGAGACGTGATTAAGTTGCCTACTGAACAAAAAAGGAAGGAGAAGTATCCCAATCTAAGTACTGACTCCAACCTCCTCAACAGGGACATTGCTGAAATCTCTACTCACCCCAAGCAACAGACTGATTCAAGTAAAAAGCCTCAGGATGTATTCAAGATGCCACTACCACCTAGCCCGAGGGTGAAGAAGCATTCTGGATACACAGATGTGCAGCGTAGTGATATCGAGTCAAACATGCCTACTCCATCAAAACCCACTGAGCCGTCACCAGAGAGCTGGCATATATTTGACATTTTCAATGAGCCACCAAAACAAACGGAAACAGGTGCCAAACGTGGGGAGGAGCTGGAGAGGAATATTCAGTATGAGCAGGAGAAGCAAAGATGTGGACAGTCTCCTCAGCGAGTACTGCAGGGGAAACCAGACCACCAAAACAAACAAACAAACAATGGAGATCTGCATGAAGCCAGTTCAGATGGGTCCAATGCACAAAAGGAGGAGTCGGATTTCCATTATGTTGGTCTAACCCACAGCCCCCAGGGAAATGCAATGACTAGCACATTTCTAGGTGCAAAAGGACATTATACCACCATGGCATCATCCAAAAATGTAGGCACTCTTGGTCAGAGTGAGTCCGGACAACAGGGGCTCCACGTTTCCTTACCTCTAGACAACGACGATTCCCTGCTTGTTCAGGCTAGGAAAAGTTCCAGAAAACGCAATTGCCAGAATGACGATGAATTGGAGCCGTCTCAGAGAGACTGCACTGTGACCCGTCGAACCAGCATAATATTTGTCCCCCCTAAGACCACCAGGTTCCCTTCTTCAAATGAGGACATCTCACAACTGGATAGTTATGTGGGACAAAAGGAGAATGAGGCTGATAGAAGCAGGAGTTTGAAGAGAGAAAAGCCTAACAATCCGACGTTGTCCATTCTCTATTCAGGTGAGGGTGTACCATCCCATTTGCCTTGCCTCGCAAACTCAGGTAGATTACATTCTATGCTTGATGGAAGGAATCACATGAGCCTTCGAAATGACCAGGTGAGCTCATCCATCCCTGCCCTGAGTGGAAAGATAATGAGAGAACAACTGCTTCCAGCAACAAGCTTTGAGTCGGAGACAGGAAAATCCCCTCAGAAAAGAAGTACCACATTTAAGAACAGAGCGAAATAGGCTTCCTGGATAATGAAGTAAGAGGATGGAAGAGTTCCTTAGCGTTAATTTCTCCTCATTCGTACATGATTTTTTCTTAGAACACTTCATTTAAACCCATGAACTAGATGTCTACCTTGAAATAAAATAAAATGACTGGAACCATTACCTTCTCTTACGAAAGAAAGTTGTCTGTTTCGATATTCATTTGCCTTGCAATTGTGAATGACCGTTTCAATGCATACAAAACGGATTCAGCATTTGAGGACGAAAAGCTCAGTTTCCTCGCCCCAATAGTTTCAGACAAAGTCAATATATTTCTTCTAGCTGGAGCATTACAGTGAAGTCCACATCTGGTCCCGTGTAGTCATGTACCTGTGATGTTGTTCTGCTGGCTGCTGCATGGACCTCCACAGCTCCTCGATGCTGCGTATGGTCTGCAGTAGTTCCAGTTTCTGGTCCTCACTAATTCCATGTCTTTCAAGCAGCTTGTGTCCAGTAACCCTGAGGTCCTCCATACGAGACTCTCCTTCAGTCGTCACATTCAGGATAGCCTGCCCAACAGTGGAAAAGGGATATGTTTATGACCATTATAGTCATGTTTTTTTAAACATACAAAGCTGATATATATTTACAATCAACTTTATAGCAGACATTATGAAGACTCATTACTGCTTCAACCCTTACTAGGTCCCTAAATCCATCTCCACAAAAAGGACTATTCACTTGGTAGAGTTCAGAACAATCCCCAGGAAAGACTCCCATACCTGGATAGCAAGTACTCTCTGCTCTGCCTGGCCTTGGCTGCCAGAACCATCCGTGACGACAGAGTCAGCTTGTTGTTGCACAGCTGTAACCCAGGCCTCTGTGTTTTCAGCCAGGGTCTGGAAGGCCCGGGTCTCAGAAGCTAGAGGTCGCTGGTCCTCCTCGGACAGCAGTGTGTTGGTTTGGAGACTGTGGAAGTGCTCCAGCAGCCTGCCACTGTGCTGTAGTATGGAGGACTCCTTGAGCGTGCTCCCATGTAAGTATTTAATCAGTTCACCAAGGGCCTCTGTTTGCATGCTGCAAGGGAAGTGAGTCTTGTCAATGCAAATTCGTCAACGTGGAGTGCATTTGTATTGAACTTGGAGGTGAAATAACTAGTTGACCTGTTTTGAAGAACTTCCTGATGCAGGCTGGTAACATCCTTGTCTCTCTCTGCGTTCACCTCTGCTGCCTTTAACCATGTTTCCAGACGCTCACACTCCTTCTGCAGACTACCACACACAGTTTTACAGCTCCTGGCTCTTTGTGAGACAAGGATTTACGAACTGCAAGAGCTATTCAGGGGGGATTAGGGAGTGTATTCCACATACAGTATGACACAGCAACATGATAAACCAGTTCCACTACCCTTCATAAAATGCAATGAAACTGAATAACGAGTATGATATATATGACAGTACCGTAAAGTCTAAACTGCATCCGGAATAAAGTCCAAGTGAACAGCCCCCATTGTGAGCGGTGACAACTAACGAAATAATAAACCAATAAACTAGCACTTTGCGTGGGTTGGAAATCCACTTTCCCCCAAACCAGAGCGGTTCAGCCCGAGGTTGAGCCTGCGAGTGTCCGTACCTCCCCAGCCTCTCCATGTCCTCCTCTGCCTGCTCGCACTTGGCGGCTACGAGGCGGCGCGCCGCGCCGACGCTCTCCTGCAGCTGCATGCAGCATGCACCCAGGTCCTGCAGGCTCTCTGGGCTGGTGACGGAGGCCATGAGCTGCAGCTCCTCCATGAAGCCGTCTGCCTGCTGCGCCTGCGTCTGCAGCTGAGCAGACAGCTCCTGCATGGAGAAGAACGTCATATAACGCGGGTAGGACTTACCCCCACTTTGTTCAGAGAGATCATTTACTACCTTGCTATTCTCCCCTTGCTAAAATATGCAAATAGTGAAACTTGCATTTGAGTTTATAGTGAACATTCGTCATCAGATGGGAAAAGATTTCGTGAAATATGGTAATGAAACACCAGGATGAATATGTGATGGAGATACTCTAGTTCTAGCCTTAGTTTAAGGTCTCCTAACCCCTACCTGGATCTGTGCATACAACTCTGAGGCATCCGAGGCACTGAGGTTGTCAAGGGACTCCTGGATCGTCTGGACAGAAGACTGACATTCGGCCATCTTGGCAGACACCAGCCCCTTAGCGGCCACCAGCTGTCTGTAAATGTCCAGGGTCTCCGAGAAGAACTCCTTCACCTGCTCCATCTTCTTCCTCGTTTGGGTTTCGATGACCTGGACGAGAAGGCCGAGGAAACAGTTGGCAGGGCGCCCATCTCGCTTTATTCGCGGTATAGGTACGGTCTGTCAT
This sequence comes from Osmerus mordax, assembly GCF_038355195.1. NCBI lineage: Eukaryota > Metazoa > Chordata > Actinopteri > Osmeriformes > Osmeridae > Osmerus > Osmerus mordax. Next base: position 11,495,093 of record NC_090057.1, on the reverse strand, counting down.
GTAAAAAGGGTGCATCACGCCACACCACCAACCTGTAGTTCCAGAGGAGGCTCCTCGCTCTGCAACAGAACCTGGATCTCAGACACCCGGCGGTGAAAGCGCTCCAAGCTCTCCTCCTGGGCCTGGAGCTCCTCCTGAAAGCATCATAAGGGTATATTAAAGTAGTCACAAATAAACTAGAATATGTCTCTTTGGCCTCAACGTACAATACCATGACTAGGAATTTTCCGAGATCTTAAATCAAGTGACCGCGTACTTTCGTAAAAATTCACACGACCAGCTAAGTGTGGCCAGGGGGCTGTACCTGCATGGCTGCGACCTCCTCGTCACTCTGGAAGGGGTGTGACTGAGCAAAGGCCGCCATCTTGTTATTGGTCCAGCTCTCCACTTCTCCACCCAGCTGGACCAGGCCCTCCCAGAGAGCCAACCCCACGCGCAGGCTGTCGAGGTGGGAGTCCGTTCTCTCAGTCACCTGCAAGAAAATCAGTTCATGTGCAGTAGGCTGCTTGTGTTATAATTGGTATTAATTAAATAGGAATAATTAATTGCGTCCCATGTGCACAATTCTAGTCCTTTGTGACCTTAAATAAATTGGAAGAAATTTGACTCAAGTGAGGTCTGGGGAATGGGGTAGAGGGTCTGGAGGAATAATCTCAGGGGATAGAAGGTTAGAGGTAGAAGGGCAGGGGTAGAAGGTCAGGGCTAGAGAGTCTGGAGGCAGAAGGTCAGGTCAAAGAGGGTAGAAGATTGTGGGGATTGAAAGGGAGTAGAGAGTCTGAAGGGTGTGGCTCTACAGGTAGAGGCTCTGGAAGTAGAGACGTTGGAGGTTTTCTTGAACGTTGAGGCCGGGGTGAACTCACGTCCAGCCAGCGGTCCATGAGCGTGTCTGCTTCACTCTCGAAGGCGGCGTCGGCACATTCCGGGACCTTCCGCAGCTGAGCCTGCAGCTGTCTGCAGACACTCCGGATTTCCTCCACCCCGTCTCCAAGTCCGCACAGCTCCTCCTTAGCTGCATCCACCTGAATACACGCATGAAACATAAATCCTAAACATGAAACATCAACAAGGTACAAGCACATACAAGCGTGTAAAAAACGAAACAAAGCAGTAACAATTGCAGGTACATTTTCATTGAGAAAGAAAGACTTAAAAATAACAAAAATAAGTATGTGCTGCCATCTAGGTTTGGGAAAAATGTATCATAAAATCATGGCACACTTCCATTGACAATTTGAATTCTCATTCATCGATCTTGGATTTGATGATTAATGTTCAGATTCAATTAGGCATGTTTACCCTACAGATACTGCTCTCAAGTCACTGAACACATACAGGGCTCGACAATAACGATGGCCCGTGGTCAGTAAAAAATAACGTCAAGACAGTTAAACTAGCAACTTACTGTCCCGATCGGGCCACTGCAAAGCATTGATTGGAGAAAAAAATTGCATTGTAAAACTTGACATCCTGCATGTTTTGCTATCTGCTAAAGGCATAAATAACTTTGCAGCTCATGGGGCGCAACGTTGGCCAATCAAAAGTTGAGTAGTGAGTGACTAGTGGTTGTCAAATTGTAATTCTTTAATCTAAAAAAAATGTTTTACAACTGGCGCGAGACACTGAAGTGAAATGGCAGCAAAGGAGAGCTACGAGCTCAAACGGAAGCGACTTATTAAAGTAACTAAGATGCACTGTGTCGTCTGTCGTATGTTACCGTCTAAAGCAGACAAAAGTGGATCTTTTTACACAGGCACTGACAATTTTCTAAAACAATCCCTGACCAGCCATGCTAATAGCAGACAGCACCTGGTTTGCAGAGATGGCTGTCAGCAGGGGAGAGAGCACGTCATGTTTGAGGTTAAAAGTCAATTGTTTTGCTGACTATTAACTTTAAATTTTTTATCACAAAAAAATGTATTTTATTTTTGTTCTTTTTCTATGTATGTAAATAAAAACCGACACAGCTGTAGATGAATCAGTAAAAACGGTGACGCCTACCTTAGTGAGGAGCCTCTGCAGGTTGTCCTTCCCCAGGTAGGAGGCCTGCTGACCGATGGTGCGCTCGGCACGCTGCAGAGCGCCGCTCACGACACCACGGACGCTCTGGAAGCTCTTCAGCAGCTCTGTGAGGCACCGGCACTCGTCCAGTCTGTGCAGAGTAAACAAGAATGAAGATATAAGCAAACGTGTGCCTGCGCACAGATGTGTCCCACACCCACACACACACAATCGTGGACGGTCGCACGCAAACATGCAAATGTGAAGCCAAATACCCAATGACCTCCTGCACGTGTTTCAAGCGAACAAAGAAGTGCGAATGCAACTCGGTGGCAACATCTCCCACGGTAAATCCACGGCTTATCCTCCACTCCGCTCTCGTTACCTGTCGGCGACGGCTTGATGCGTCTCTCCCCACAAGCTCTCCAGCTCCTCCATGGCAGCTCCCGGGTGCGTCGAGTCGGCGTACGCGGCCCGGAGTCCCCGCAGCTCGGAGCGCTGCGTGTCCAGGCGACGTTCCAGGTCTGTCAGCGCACGCATCCTGCGGACAGGAGGGGAGGAGGAGTTTGTGGTGTGTGTGTGTTTGAAGGGTGGCAGGGGGATGAGGTGGGCTGGGGACACATACCTGTGTTGGACAGCAGGAAGGGTGGGCTCCTTCAGTCCCTGCTGGTCGACGGCTGCCTGTACCTCCCTCAGCGTCCGCATGAGGGCCATTCTCCTCTGGACCGGAGGCTTCTTCTCCTCCCCCTCCCTCTTTTCCGGTTCCTTCCCCCTTGGGGCGTTCGACTCGTCCGCCTCTCCCTGCCGCCTCCTCCCCTGTGCCTCGGGCTCATCCTCCTGCTCCGGAGCCTTTCTTCTTTGGCTAGCGTGCTCCTCTTTTGGTTTATGTCCTCCATCTTTTTGGACAACCGACCCTCCGTCTGTTCCCCGTCCCTGCTCACTTGCCCACGTGTCGCCGTCCGCCTCCTCCTCCAGTCTCTGCGACACCGCCGCCGCCGCCTCCTGGCACGTGACCACGACGCCGTCTTTGGTTAGCGTCATCCCCGCCGCCTTCAGCAGGCTGTCCACACCCCAGGCCTCGTGCCCCGCTTTCAGCACCGCTTTTTGGACAGACGCCAGCCTGGCGCGGGCCTCCTGGACCTCACCCTGCTCCTGGGAGTCTGGGGGAGCTCGCAGCGAGGAGATCCCAGAATCGGCCTCGCGTAGCGGGGCGAGGAGGCGCTCGAGCGCCCCCGCTGCCGACTGCACCCTCTTCAGCCGCTGCCTGAGCTGGTTGAGACGGTGGCCACAGTTGCGCAGGGCGTGGCACAGGGGCGGCGGGGTGGTGGGATTGGGCCCCTCCCCTTCCTCCACAGAACTTTGGCCTGAAACGCTACGAAGCGCCGACTGGATCCTCTGATCGATCTCCTGAGGAAAGTAACAAGGGATAGTTCATTCACTTTTGAAACTGAACACTTGCAACAACAAAACACGTTTGGGAAACTTTGTGTGCTGGGTAAGTGAGTGTGTGCGCTTGTTTGTGTGTGCCATTGTTTTATGCACCCGCTTTAAGGTGTGTGATAAAGATAACAGGGGTGTGGTGCAGTTTTCCCACATGACACCACAGAAGCATTTGGTATTCCAACATCGCTGGCAAGCAGCATGCCCTACTCCACGGTTACGCTGCCCTATGTGGCAACATTCAAAATGTTACCCTTAGTCGCACACCTCAATGTCAGCCACAGTCCTGGGATCAGTGACGCTGAAGCCGCAGATGTCCACAGGCTTGCTGGTGATACGATCCAGCTCATCTGAGATCAGAGTTATCTGCGAGTCTGCCGATTCCATTAGGTCCACCGTGGTGTCCAGAGAGGCCATTCTGAGTGATGCACACGCATAAACCATCATCATTCCATACAGTATCACATCCACAAACTGCCTACTGTCGTTCCGTTAGGCTAAAAATGGTGGTTGTGTGTTTCAAGAGCATAGGTCTACAGTACACATTGTTACACTATAATACATTAGCTTTTTAACACAAGCACTTCTTGCGGTACTGTAAATAGTGTGACAGGTCAACATTTGTTGGCTGTATATTTCAGTGTAGCGCATACCGACACAAAGAAAATGATGCTTGGACATGCAGCCTAAAAAGGGAACGTAGAAACACGACACAAATGTCCTAAACAGACTGAGAGTCAACACCACTACCACCGGTCAATTCACCGACGGAAATCAGCCCTTCCTCCAACTTCAAAGTACATTTGGAAGTGAAAAGGCAACGCACCTGGTCTGCAGACAGATCTGCTGGCCCCTCCACTGCTGAGTGAGCGGTGGCTTGTCGTGCTCCGCTTCCCCCCCCTCCTCCAGGCCCCGGGAGGACTGGAAGAACTGGGTGTGCTGCGAGTGCTGGAGCTCAAACTCAAACCACAGCCCCTCGGTGTCCTGTTTGAGAGCCTGCCACAAGGACACACACACACCGGTTCACATTTGGAGCTTTGCGGTTGCAGTCACAGGTTCAACTGAAGTCCATTTGTGCAGGCGTAAAGGTATAACATGTCCTTTTTATAAAAGAACCGTCACTTGGTCAAACACAATGTTTACAGTCGGATTGCAGAGCAACAAAGTATGTGAGACATGCCAAAACAACTCAGTTATGATCTATGTGCTATGCTTACTTGATATTGGTTCCTTCTAAGCCATGTCCTTTTGAAGACTGTTGTTGTCTAACTGTCAGTATCTCAACTTGCTTGGTGATTAAAGGTCATCTTTTTGAGAGATAAAGTGATCTAAATAACCTGGTGGACGTCGACACCCAAGTTTACACCCAAGTCAACTTCATTTTGTTTTCTATGCATTAGGACAAGTAGGTATTAACACTTTACATTAAATTGTAAATTAACCACCATGTAAATATATAGCAAAAAAGTTACTCCCAGGAACTGCCACTGTATTACGTTTTGTGACAAGTTAAACTTGGTATGAGGAACAGGAGACTCTGCAAGGGTAAGTGGATACTAATACTACTCTTGTTTCGATGACAATGCTGACGTTACTGGACAGGTTTGGCAGGAGGGAGAGGGCGTGGAGACTAACCTGCAGCTCTCTGATGAGCCCTCGCAACACAGGAACGGTGACGGTCTCTGGGAGAAAGTCTGCCTCCAGGCACTGCCTGTTCCTCTGCAGCTGAGACTGGAAGGCCCACCGTGATGTTTGGTATCTGAGAGACCAAAGATTGTTCAAGAAGGTTAGAATATATATTGATTTTGTCCGGTTGGCCTTTCCTAATGATGTCACAAATGTGAACCACCTCAGGAACAGCTGTGTCATTCTCGTTGGTTTGATAAGTTATAGATGCATAACTATCACAAGTAAGAAAACAATATTGTGACTTTTCTTTGCTTTTGAATATTTGGTTATGGAAAATGCAAACATGTTTAAAACTTTCATCCCGAACCTCAGGAGGATGTTGGTTAATTGTTGTGAGGTCACTGGATTTTGTGAATGTGGTTGCATTCCATGTCAACTGTGAGAAGTGCCAACCACTACTCATTATATGTGTATAAATACAATAATTTGAACTTATAAATCAAGGCATCCATCTTCATATGGTCCCCTTAGTAATCATTTACCATCAACACATAGATACTTTCCAAAGAGAGACAAAAATAGTTAAACACAGCAAAGCACTAACACAAAGTAAACAGTATTTATTACAGTACATCATGTATGACACATTCGTCACTAAAGGGTTCATTATCTTTTTACAAAAACTGTTCCCCTGTCTAACATTATTCATACCATCTACTATAAAGGTAAGCATAAACAACTTTAAAAACAATTCTATTGACTGCATGCATCAACAGTAGATGCAAGCCACGCCTCCCCCCATACCTTTCTAGGACTTCCTGATCCGACGACCCCTCTTCCTGTGGGGGGGGGGCGAACTGGATGACGGTCCGCTCGGGGGCCTGCTGGCTCTGCACGGTGTCTCCCCTGACGATCGCCTGAGCGACGAAAGAGACGCATGGCAACAGACAGCGAGTCAGGGAAGGGCGCAGAGCTGAACAGTGACTCTGGCCGTTGTCCTATCCCATTAACGAGGATTACCTCCTACAGCTGGTGCAGGAGCTTAAGAAAGGCATAGGCAGCCAATCATGTGGCTGGGTTTGTTTCTGACAAAGGAGGCTTAGAGAAAGACCAAAGGCCAGTTTAAAGTGGATGTGAACAAAAAAGTTCAAAAGGCATGCTTGGTATATATATGCAAATAAACAATGTATTCATTGGAGCTACCAAGTTTAACTAGCAAGTGGGCATTGTCATTTACATTTCCCTTTTGTTCGATAAAAAATGTGTTTTAACTTCAGTTCAGCACATGTCAAATTGTTCAGGGAATGTGTTATAGCTAGATGTAACCAAAACACATTCAGTTTTGCTAAGCAGTTTATCTTTGTTTGGTTCTTGTCAGCTGTTCCAGTTACTCAGCGGTAACCCCACCCAGCCAGAGAGCCAGGTGAGTCACACTGAGCACACCTGTTGTGAAGGATGGCTGCTGTGTGACTGTGGCAGTCCCACTCACAGTACCTGTGGGTGAGCCGGGCCTCCCTGGCTGCAGGTCCGGGACAGCACAAGGTGGCTCTGGACTTTCAAGGGGCGGTCTTGAGTTTGGCTGGAGCGCTCCAGGGCTTGCCATTGGCTGTCCTTCAGAGACCTGTTCTGGGCTTGTCGTGGGTGTTCCGGAGCTGGGCTGCTTCCAGCCTGCAGTGGGAGCTCCAGCCTCTGCTGAGTTCCAAGCAGACCTCTGGTTTTTGGTTGTGGACGGTCTTGGCTTGGCTGCTGTGGGCCAGCCTGAGGGCCAGGCTTCCTCAGCGGGGTGTGGCCTCCCACATCCCGCCCCCTACTGAGGCAACACAAGCAACACCAGGGGGTGAGTCTGGAACAACTTTTTGGATTACTGCACTTCACAGCCTTATGGGACAACGTATATCTGTAGGGTGTCTGAATTCATCCCTTTATGTTTAAGATGCACCCAGCTCACTACAGCACTAGGTTAAGAAATACGAAAATAGAGCAACCACAGCAACTAAATATAATTTTCATGATTCAATTAAATGAAATAGAGAAGAATGTGCCTAGCATTGTAGCACTGGTGGCTATTATCGCAGAACAGTCCTAGCCAGGACACCAATCCGTTTCATCCCAAAGAGTCCTGTTCTTCGACACAAGCCCTCGTCTCACGCAGTACCTCACCTGTCCTGAGGGAGTGCCGGAGTGCTGCTCCCCACGTGTTGCTGCCGTGGTTGAGGCGCACTCTGCAGCCTGCCTCCAGACTCTCTGAGCTGGGCTGTAGCAGTGTGGGGCCCGCTCCCCGGGGACAGGGTCTCACACAGCCCCCTGAGGCCCTCCACGCGCTCCTCTCCCTCAGTAGGGATGCAGGCCTGGAACCACAGTGACCCACAGTCAGCCTGCAGCACGCCGAGTCAGTGTCACGTCCGAATGTGGAGCAGTTTGTTTCAAAGGATGAATCGCGAACAAAAAACAATGGATTTTGCACTTTGCAAACCAAACACAATCCTGTTCGATCAGTGATTAACCACAAAGGACCAGATGGATTGAAAACCCTGTTTCACACGTTTACTATCAACTTCTAAGGCGCAAGTCTGACCTCTTCTGGTTTAAAGGCTCTACTGCACATTATACGGTACAGGCTAGATTAGGCACTTTTCATGAAAACATGCTGTAGGTCATCTCAGCTTTGACATGGTTTTAGCAGGTGTTGAGTTACCTGTTGAATGGATACATGTTCAAGGTCAGGGGCATCTCTGTTAGCATGCGTCTCACATCCCATAATGAGAGGGTTAAGCGGCGGTCCTCCGCGGATCTCAGACCACAAGAGGGGTAAAAAGGCGGCCATTTGCGAACGGACATCCTAGTTGAACGTCACAGCACATCAATGGTTAGTATAAGGTTCACATATCATGCATACACAACGACACGCCATTGGCAGGACATGCAGTGGAATTGTCATGGGGGAACCAGACATCTCAGTGAAATCAAACTTGTCTCAACCAATCACATTTGGTCACTGATCTCCCTCAATCTAATACATTTCTCACGAAAGAACTAATAGCTCTTAATAGGTAAGAATTAAATCAGTAATATTGACATTGAACAAGTTATCATTGGCATTTTAAAGCATCATTAAGGCATGTATTTGCATATAGGCCCTGTTAACAAGTACTAGCATTCTAAACATACTTTGTTATGTCTTTATGATCAACATAGTTTGTGTAATTTTTTCAATAACCATTATGTTATGTTCATGTTCTCAAATCCCATAATAATTACACACATATTAATATACATCAATCCCACGATTCAGGAAGTTAAGAGTAGGCTATTAGAATAAGTCCCAACCCAACGTCATACATCAGTCCTTGGTTGGATTCTAGATGGAAGGCTCCTACCTCCCACTGGCTCCTAACTGAGCGAGACAGCAGCTCCAGGTCCCGGAGCGGGACCCCGGAGTAGAAGGCCCCCAGGCCCTCCACCGCCCCCAGAAACTCCTCCAGGACGGCGGGCCGCAAAGTCCCCAACGCCCTCTGGAGGCGAGAGACCATGCAAGGACATGACAACATGCTGCAGCCACGCACAAACAGCAGCAAACCAACATGACACGTTTTGAGACAGACATTTTGAGGATGGGTTCATCGTTTTGGTCACTGGGATGTGAAAGGCTTGAGGACTAAAAACGAAGTATAACCAGTGATCAAAACGATCAATGTCCATCAAGCACAGAATCAAAAAATGATCAATCATAGCAAGACCATTCTTGAAATGCTAGCTGTTTGCAGTGCAGCTGAAAACCGTGGGCAAAGGCTTGTTGACATTACTCAGCACAAAAGTTTCAAGGCCTGGGAACCATCCAGTATTTGACAAGAAACAACAAAGACACAAAAACAGAAAATCGAACGTACCAACATCAAGTTGCTGTTAGTTTTTTACCTGTTTTCGTTTGGCTTGCCATTCAGAAATCTCTCTGTCACTGAAGAGAATAATGGCTTGCTGGATGTGCTCTTGCAGGACAAACTTGGCCTTCTCCAGCCGACTCTTTGCCATGGCTTGGGCTTTCGAGTGAACCTCACTGTTGATCATTACAGGTGGGTGTGGAGCCGCTTGGCTGCCACACTGTTGAGGGCTTGTTTTGGTTTGGCCTCTAACTCTGAATTTAGGAGTTTGTTTGGGTGGTGTTGCAGCCTGGGGTTGGGCTTGTGAGGTGGATAAGCTCTCGGATGTCCTCATAAAGGGATTTAACCTGATTTTAGGTAGAGTAGGGCTTGATGTTTGGACCTGTGTGTTAGGTCCAGTTGTAGTTTGGGGGAGAGGTTTGTTTTGGGAGAGTGTCTGCTGCTGGCTGTGACTTAGGGGCAGAGGTTGGCCATGGGATTTGGTTAGTGATGGAAGATGGGATAGGCGCTGAGCTGTAGGCTCGGCCTGAGTTTGTGCCGGACGGCACCGCGCTTGAGGTTCAATTGGGGTCTCGACTGTGGGGTTCTGAGTGGCCGTGTCTCTATCGAAGGTGTAGTCGGGTGGAGGTCTCCGTGGCGCCCCCGTGGTCATCGTCCCAGGTGGAGATTGTGAGGAGGGAGGTTGAGTTGGAGGAAACACTTGGGATGCTGGTCCACTCTGACTGTGTTGTCCACTTCTGACTGCACCCACACCAAACACTCCATTTTGAGACTCTGTCTGTGTTGGTGACCGAACAACCACTTTGGCCGGCGGTTGGTCGGTGACAGATTCCAAAGCCGGCCTCGAACTCAGAGAGCTGAGCATCTCCAAGATTTCCTAGTAAACCAAACGCACGTGTTAATGACTTTGTCCAAAATCACGAAGAAAACGTGTTCAACTCACTGAACAATGAACAGGTGTTGAATCCAAGGCTAAGCACACAAACCTTACAACAAAGACCCTTTGAAGCAGCTTGTAAAAGGAAAGAAAATGAGCTACGATTACCACAACCTATAAAGGGTTAGTCCACTAAAACTATAAAAACAGGTTCATGTTCTAAATTCAAGAGTACATTTAGTCTCACATCCCCAAATGCTGCGAGGTGTTAGTCTTTCACCAAATATTCCGGAATTATCCTACAAAAAGGGCCAGACATGGACTTGACAACAAGGTGGGGTCTGATGACATCACTAGTGTTGTAGATATGAACCTGGGACTGAGCGACGGCCTCCGTGACCCTGTCCTGCATGGAGACCCCGCTGAGGTGCTGCTGGGGGGAGCTCCTCTGGGCCCAGGTCACCTTGTTCTGCAGGTCCTGGGCCTCGGTCACCACCTGGCCCTCCAGCTGCAGGCCACGGGACAGCAGCACCTTGGGAGAGAGACACACACGCAACGATGCTGTAGTAACATATTCGATTCAATTTGTATTTAATGGGTGCATCTAAGACTTCCTCTCATTCATGTGCATTAGTCTTGTATTTGTCTTTTTGCTGTCGTTTTTTTGGTGGCAGATCTACACTAGCAGATCAGGTTGGTGTTCCAATGCAGTATTGTGTTTCCTGTTGCTGCTACACAAGTAAATTAATTCAACAACATGCTGCCATATCATTTTATATATATATGAAAAAATAAAATAATAATAATAATCAAACTAAGTCAACCCTCTGATCGAGCAGACAGAGTCTAACCTTGGCCCTGGGCTCCAGGGAGGGGTGTCCCCTGCGCTCCCTCTCCCTGAGGTGCAGGTAGCCCTCGCTGGCCTCCGTGCCCCAGTGCACCAGCTCGGCCACACGGCCCTCCAGCATGGACGTGGCTCGCTGCAGCTCCGCGCACGTCCGCTCCGCTTTGGCCAACGTCTGCCACAGCTGTCCGGCGAGAGCACAGCAGTGGAGGGAGGCAAGCGGGAAGAGTGGGTGGGGGGGGGGGGGGGGGGGGGGAGGCAGTTGTATTTCATTTCAAATCCATGAAGACGGCTTCACATCTCAAATTCAAGGGAAACTTTGGATGTTTGGTATGCAGAGGAGAGTAGCTTGTGTGCGGTCGTGTTGGTTTCGGAGCCTACCTCAGGCAGGGTGTGTCGGAGCTCCTCCACGGCCCCCTCAGGACACTCTGCTGAGGGGCCGAGGGACGACAGATCCACCTCCATGATCTTCTTACTCAGTGGCTGAAGGACAGAAAAACAGACATCGGGAAAAGAGGGAAGAAAAGAGAAAAAATCATCCATCCAACGACCCATCTATCGGTTTCTGCATTCATCCGTCCATCCGCCCGTCTCTGTCTACCTGCAGTCTCTTCCTGTAGGCCTTCAGAGGGCCAGATGCCACCTCCAGGGGTTCCCTGAGGAGCCAGCCTGCCTCCTGGGCCAGGGCCTGAACCGCCTGGGCACTCCGGGGGCCCACGCTGGGCTGGCTGCATGCCTCCTGGGAACCACATCAACCAACGCAGTCACTACTAAGGCAAGGACTGGTGAACCTGCACTGTACTGTACTGTATGCAGCATAGACTATCCAGAGTCAATTCTGCTGCAGTCTGCTAGCTTCATATTTTGGTTTATGAGCCTTATCAACTTTGTCCTTTATCCACTAGGATATTACTGGTTAAATTCAGTTTCTACTAATTTATGAAATAATGAAATCCTTCTTTTAAGGCTGACATGACCAGGCAAAAGACAGAAAATATTTCAATAAAAACTAATAGACAGAACACATAAGCAGGAGTGAATAGTTTAGCAGTAACTGGAACTCACAAACATAGTCCTCTTAACGTAGTCGGCCCACTGCATGTTGATCCGGCTGAGCTGCTCTGAGATGGCACGGCTGGCGGTCGAGTCCGTCACCTCGATGAGGAAGTTGCCCACCTCGTTCAGGTGAGCCTGCCGGCCGCTCCACTCAGACATACGTTGGGTCCTTCCCTGGACGTTCACCTACAAATTGTTTGGGGTTTTTTGTCAGGCAAAAGTGCTATCCCAAAATGTTCTCAGTTTCAATTCTAGGGAGTCAGGTGGCTGAGCGGTGAGGGAATCGGGCTAGTAATCCGAAGGTTGCCAGTTCGATTCCCGGTCATGCAAACTGACGTTGTGTCCTTGGGCAAGGCACTTCACCCTACTTGCCTCGGGGGAATGTCCCTGTACTTACTGTAAGTCGCTCTGGATAAGAGCGTCTGCTAAATGACTAAATGTAAATGTGAATTCTGAACACAGCATTGTACTGATGACTAACACAACTGACAAATGACAGAACAGTCAAAGCTGTTCACAGGGAAAAGCCTAGCTCATTTCAGATAGAGTCAAATTTCAAAAGGAACTTAGTTCCAATGAGTAATCAATTAAGTGGGCAACCACACAATTTGATGGTTGAATCTTGACCTCGGACAGACAAACCTACGAACTGGAGCTGCGACCAAAACAAAAAATAGAATCAACTAGGTGTGAACTAGTTGCAAGCATAAGTAAGGCAGGCTACCTCTGTACCAGCTGGTTCCGGATGTGACTGAGCCTCCTGAGCCAGCCACGCCTGCAGGGAAGGAAGCCGTCTGCTGTAGCCCTCCCAGGACGCCAGAGCACGTTCCATAGACCCCCTGACGGCCGCCACGGCCTCCGCTGTGGAGGCCGTCTCACTCTCGGCTTCCTTCACCTGGCGGCTGACCAGCTTAGAGTCCTCACCTGGGCGGCGCAGAAGGTCAAAGGTCATTTGTGAACCCTGGTGCCACGGACGTCTTCCTACGTACGAACGCACAGACGAGGGTACCTAGGGCTGCCTTGCTGGTGTAGGCCATGGAGGTTTGCTGCATCTCGAGGAGGGCGTCCGTCAGATGGGAGACCAGCCCCTGGCGATCCACCGTTTCCTGACGAAAAGTATCAAAAGGCGATATCGTCACATTCTCTTTCGTAGAAGACTATAAAATGGGAGGAACGTTGAAAAGGGCTAACATACACGCCTCATGACTCTTCAGGAAGTAGAGCTCTCTGAACTGTGACGGGTTCACTTGTGACTGGTTGAGGAGTGTGGTGAGGAGTAGACACTCACGTGCCAGTCTTGCAGGAGCTGCTGCAAGGCCTCGTGGGAAGTGTAGGAACCTTTCCAGGAGCGCAGCTTGGCGTTGATCTGTTCCAGCAGATCCAGAACGGTGTGCCGGCATTCCTGGTACTCCAGCTTGATCCCATGGTACTTTGCCGTAACACGTGCATTGGTGAAACTGCACCGGAGATATGTTTGATATGTCAGACCTCCATGATAACATTGTTGACTTGGTAGTTACAGCTCAAATCATTTCAAGTCATTTAGGGTTACATATGTCATATTTGGCTACTCATTTAATACTTTTATCTTTGTAATGGGGTTTGGTTTGGTGTGAACCAAAAAATCTAGAGTCTGGTGTTATATTACCAGTAATGCAAATAAAACAAGGTAAAAATGTATCCAAATGAGATAAAGCATAAATATGATATATAATATACTGGCTAGACATTCGGTAAATCCCTCTCTCTTACTGTACTTTATTAGTACAGTATACAGCATTGTTTACACCAGGGAATTCCCTTCCATTCCCTCCCCAGTCAGGGAGTATGATCAAAGGGGAGGTGTTCCTCCCCTCTCTCCTGACCGTCGTTTGATCTCCTCCAGCTTCTCCACGGGCACGAGGACGCCGCCGCTCTCTGAGTCAGCGTTGCGGAACATGTGAAGGGTGTCGAGGTGGTGACTCATCTCCTGTATCGACGTCTAAATGAGGGGACGAAACGTGAAACCAGATCCTGGTAAGATCCAGTCGTGTAGGCTACGTTATACTGTACACCAACTTGACATTCGACACCTAGAAATGTGCGAAATTGATGAACTGATTGTGCTATACGTGTAAGACAATATGTGCATCGGTTCTGTGAACTTTCTAAGAACCACATGTACCCTCAATGGGAAAGCTTGGTGAGACAAGAAGATGAAGGGAAAAAAAGAGAGATCTGGAAAAGCACACCTTGAGCTTTTCCTGTTTGGCTCTGGCTTCTCGGGCTGCGTGGGCGTGGTCATGAGCTGCCCCTCCCTCCTCCATTAGCACCGCCTCCACCCGCTGAAGCCACACCCCCACAGAGTCCAGTGGAGACGGCAAATACGTGTCCAGCTCTGCCTTACACTGACGCAGCTGCAGAGGACAAGAGGACACACACACACCGACACACACACAGACACACACACACCGACAGACACACACCGACACACAAACAAAAAGAAGAGCTTTAGGCGAGAAGATCGAGGCCTCGATATCCAGACGTGCAGACAGAACTGGAGTCCCTGGGTGTCTGGTACCTTGTCCTCCAGGCGGTCCCAGGCGGCCCTCAGGGCCCGCTGCTCTTGGCTGGGCTCAGGGCACCGTCTCATGGCCCCGAGCAGGGGCACCACGGGACGCCTCTGCTCGCTGAAGGAGATGACAAAGCCCTGGAATGCCTGGAGCGCAGGAGCACACAGTAAAACATGCTGCACACATCACTTGTATGGTTAGTATCAGAAGAATGATAGGGGGGGGGGGGGGGGGGGGGTATGGGTGTAGCTCAACGGCAGAGCATTAGACTGCTCATCGAGATGTACCAGGTTCAGATCCCCGTGTATTTAGCAGACGCTTTTACCCAATGTCACATTGGCTAAAACGCTAAATGAAATGGATGAATACAAAGAAACTTGCCTGAAAGAGATTTGTAAGGCGTTTGGCACACAAGGCTATGGTTGATGTAGTCTGTTCTTACCTGATGCCTGTCTGCATAGCTCGCCTTCTCGGTGGCTGCCCACAACTCGAGCAGCTCCTGATAGGCTCGCTGGAGCCAGCTGGTCACTTCTCGGGCCCTTTGATTGGGTGAGGCCTGGGGTCATGTTATAACCAGATATTAGAAAAACAGCCCTTCTGCTAACTATTAGGAGAGTCAATCTTTGATATGTAGTAGCAGGATAGAAGGAAGTAGGAAGGAAGCCCATTGGGATCCCTTTCTACCTTTAACTCCTCATGGACCACATGACAATCCCAGATGAGCTTTAGAAATAGCCTGGGGACGCAATGTTCTCCACAGTGTGTGTTGTGTGTGTTGCGTGTGTTGTGTTGTGTGTTGTGCTGGTGTTAAATGTAGCATGCCAATGGGGAAGAAGGTTTTGCGTCAGGCCTACGTGAGTCTTTGGGGAAGGCCATGCAGGCAAGCAGGTAGGCAGCGTGTACCTGGTAGAGAGGAGAGACAGCTATGGCCGGGGTGAAGTGAGAGGGCAGGTTGACGGGAGAGAGACAGGTGGGCAGGGCCACGGTGAACAGCTGAACCCCCGGGCCCCAACGGGGAAGGAGGTTGAGGAGAAGGAAAGAAAGAAAGGAGAGAAGAAAAGGAGGGAGGGGGGTAAGTGAAGAGTGGAGGAGGTGGAAGAGGAGGAACAGAGGAGGGAAGAAGTTGGTGGTTGTTGGGGGGGGGGGGGGGGGTGCTGACCTGCAGATCGTCGTCGGGCACGGGGCAGTCGTTGGAGTATTGGAGGAACTGGGCCACGTAGGTCATGATGGACTTGTCGTCGGGGTTTTCCACATCCACATCTGTTGGGATGGAGAAGGGGGGTTGCACACCTTTATATAGGCCTTTCCTCTTGTCCTTCCTTTCATGACAAGCCATGTTTTCATAATAAGCTACCTCAGCCTTACATTTCCGGTAACATAACTCCCGTAAATCATGTTTTTACTTCACAAAAAACATGGAACAAGCAGGTGCACAGCCCAGCATCGCCTTATATCTCAACGAGGCCTGAAAACCCGCAACAACCCAACCTAAGCGCCTAAAGCAGAACCCAGACAGAGGGGTTCAGTTGTTAAACACGGCCTCCGCCCCCACCCTCAGGCTCCAGCAGGCGGGGGATGCGGAGCTGCTGCTCGGCCAGGCGGAAGGCCTCCTCCAGGTTGTGCAGGTTGCTTCTGGTCTGGGCCCGGGCCAGGTCCACCAGCTCCAGGTCCACCAGATCGGGGCGTATGGAGCATAGGATGGCCAGGAAGGCCACGCCGCTACGCCAGCTGGACTTGAAGTCCTTCACGCTGAGGGGGCAGTTAGCCCTGAGGAGGGGACGAAAGGAAGGAAGAGAGAGGGGAAGGAAGAGAAAAGGGGAGAGAGAGAGAGAGAGAGAGAGAGAGAGAGAGAGAGAGAGAGAGAGAGAGAGAGAGAGAGAGAAAGGAAGTGAAAAGAGAGAGGGAAAGAAGGAAAAAGACAGAGGGAGAGATGGAAAAGAGGAAATAAAGAAAGAAAGACCTTTAATAAACGTCCTCAAATGAAGCTGTTTATATTGCTCTATGAAAGCCAACCGTTGGCACGAGGAACCCACCTTTGACACTGGTCCCTGACCCACATCAACAGGGCCTTCTTGGCCGAGACACGGAAGCGGGCATGGAGGGGCGATACCCGCCCCCGAGGAGTGGGGCTGCTGGGGGTGGGGCTGCCGAGGGCGGGGCTATTGGAGCGTGAGTCCAGGCTGGCCAATGAGTCAAGAGAAGAGTGGCGAGAACTGAAGGACAGGGTGCTTGCAAGCTCCTCAATCTGAGACAAAAACAAAGGTCACCGTTGAGTACTGCCACACGAGTCAGGTAGAGGGAGAATTATCAAGACCCAAATAAAAGAATAAGGACAACATCCTTTTACTTGGAGTTGCTCATTCTTTTTATCTTTTTATCTTATCTTTTTGGATGTATTATGTATTTGCAGTACATCGATCCATAAATCAGGATCATTGCCTCCAAATATGTTCATGTGACATTTATCTAGATGATCTATTATTATCATCTGCCAATAATGATTGTTTATTATGCATTTATCCATTCAATCAAACCACATTTAGATAACAGTGTGTTATAAAAATGCTATAGGTCATTGTTCCATTGGCAAAAACATGCACTGTTGAGCTAGCTCAGTCTACCAGTTCACTAGTACTCAGGTCATCCCCTCCCAGAATGACCTATTTTTGTTGACAAGGATTACAACAATAACAGACATTCAAAGTCTTTCAAACCATCGTTGTTCTTGCAAAGAAAGGAAATACAAAAACTACATTTCCCATGGGCCATTTGAATGTCCCTGTATGAAAAAGGGTTTGACCCATGTGCTTTGAAGGTATTGAGGCTGCAGGCGTGGCTAGACATAGAAGACCAGAAATGACTTTTGCTAGGTATTGTCCTAGCTAGCCCATGGACTGTGGAATAAGCTTATCCAGCTTTCTTTCTAAGGTCATCCATGTTCCTACCGAAGTAGCAACATTTCTGGATCACGGGTCTTCTCAGTTTAAATGTGTGCGAGTCAATCTTACCAATAAACTTCAATTAGCAATACAACAGCTTTTAGGCAGCAGCACATTCAAGGCTAACAGGTTCACAACTGCAAAGATCGAATGGTCACAGTCAACTTTTATAATCCAGAAATAAACCACAGGGATGTGTGTTCCCCCTCCCAGGAAAGCGAATCCCCTGCAGTTATCTGACCTGGTTTTCTCCTTATCGCTCCACTCTCAAACTTGGGCCCTGTCTCCCCTCTTTGATGTCCCTCCGCCCCAGGATCAAGGCCAGCGCGGGCCTCCCTGCACCTTCGTCCAGCTTCGCTTTCTCTGACTCATCAACTACATGTTGTGACTTCTGCCTCGGCTCTAACGCACACACCACGGTCACGTGCTCATGTGCACTCACTTCACGGGTCTTTACGACTTCATTTTACTCTTCACTCTATCTTGCACTATCAGTTGAATCGAGCAAAGCACTTTTCTGTCCATTTTATCTTGGTCACTATCATTGCAAGTATTGTTTCAATTAACATTCTGTTGTTGTATGCCATGTAGTTTATCCTCCAGGCACAAACGCAAGCTTAACAACAACAAAAAAAGCTACCGAATTGCAGCCTTCTGCATCTCATTTGGCACGAGGCAAAAATGTGAAAGAGCTTCACAAGTCTAGACCTGGACCTTCTCTGATACCACACCCTCTGAGCAGTACATCATGCAGAACGTATAAACAGTTGGCCTGGGGAGAGACCTCCATGCAGCTACCCACGTGACAGTGAAGGATGATGGTCCATACGAGGCCGAGGATGATGGAGGGCCTTCCGTCGATGATGTCAGGGATGTTTATGTTCACCAGTTTGACCTGTCGGAAACAGAAACACGCCATCAGCCCTCCGCGATCGGACAAGACAGGGATCTAGTTCACTTTCGTAGCGAAGGAGGCGTAGGAGGCGTGTAGGATTGAGCCCGTGGGTGTGGTTTCCTCCAACGGGAACCATTTTCCCCCTCCAACGGAAGCTCTCACCGATTTCCTTTTGAGGAAGTTCAGGGCCGACTCGATGTTACCCCTCTGCTGGAAGATTCCATGGCCCCGCTCTCTCTTCTGCCAAGGATACAAAGCATCGATACACTGGCAACGACTCAGGGCACAAAAGTATTTCAACTTCAGCGACGGTTGTTGGGACCACTGCTGGTCGGTGGCCACGTCACTCACCATGGGCTGGCCGCTCATCACCTCCAGCAGGTCCAGGAGGCGAGCGCCGTCCCTCAGGTCAGAGAACAGGTCGGACACGGCAGAGGGGGGGCTCCTCTGAAACAACACAACCCCCCGGTCACTAACCACGGTCGAGCCCGGCTCACATACGTTTCTTACGAAAGGTCGTCGGAAGCCGTTTGAAACCCTTTCTTAAGCCTACATGGACAGACGCTGCAAATGTTGCTGACATAATGGGCAACTCGGTATTTCGACGGCTGTTACCGACAAGTTCTCACACCTCTGGTAATAATCCGTATAACTTCTCAAACACATATACGATAAATAAGTGAACTGATATTGAATATATTCATTTCCAGATATGCATTTATTCCAATGAATGCATGCAGAAACATCCAGTGGCGTGTGAATGAAGCACATTCCGAGGGTGACTCGTTATCGATGACAGCACAGCTCTTCTAACAAGGAAGTCATCCATGCTAGGGGCCTCGTCGGAAAGCTGACCGGGGGTGAACAGACCGTGGGTTATTATCGCTGGTGTGATGATCCATAACGCAGCCACGTGGAGCTGCGGGTCTGGGAGGGCAGGCAGGCTCAGGTTACAGCCTATCCCGTGCTCCCCTCCGCCCCATGCGCTCTATATATACTCTGGCCCTCTTTCCGTTCAGAAGCAGCCCACAGGCCTGCTGCCAGGGTGGGCAGAGGGCTGCTGTGAGCCCCATGGTCCCGTGTCACTTCCCCTCACGGTCTAGGCTGTGAGTCAGCACTCGACTGTCTGAGGTCAAACTGATCTGAGACGATACTGTAGATAGGGGTGTTAAGTCACAGAGAAGATGTGGGCTAAACGTTGCTATTTTTTCGAGTCGTTTTTTTTTCCCCCAGCAAATGGGGTGCTGGGTTCAGTTGGTTTGGAATAAGTCAACTGTTACTGCGACTGTGTTGCCTGAACTCTGAAGAGGCGGAGGACGGGACGGTATGTTCCAACTCACTCAAATGATCTGTGTCAGATCTGACTTTCCATCTGAGAAACGGTACCTTGGAGAGTTGAGCATTGATCCAGTTGGTGAACGTTCTCTTCTGAATCTGTTCCTGTTCCACTGGGAAGAAAACAACAGGAAGCACAAAGGAGCTTTAGAAGATGTGTAGAACTGTAGAACAGGTTCTCTTTCTTTACACAGAGACATGGTTGGGCATCATTTAGTTATTGGGAAGTATATTTGCTGACTTACTGACAATGGATACGTGTAATTAAATCACAGATGCATGAGAAAAAGCGTGGATAGGTTAGAAACAGCCTTAAAATCAACTTCAATGATAGAGCAACCCAAGCAAACCAAACCAAAGGTTTAGGAAATGCCACCTTTTTTAAATCTGCAGAATGTCTATTTAATTCATTCTCAGACGTGCCATAAAGATTTATTGGCAAAACACACCCTGATCGACAGTCTGTAGTCTTCATATTTGCTTTTAACACTATTAACAAGATAGTTCCCATTAGACAGTTACAGTCTGGTCATACTTACGGATGTCAGAGCCCTGAGGGATTAAAGGTTCCACTTGAGCTACCTGACCCTCCATGAACACGGTGTCTCACTTGAGCTGCTATCCTCGTGTGTCGAGCCACATATCCACCTTATAACTTCAAGTTCAGTCCATTTTCTCTTATCAGGTAAAAGCCTAGTGATTCAGAGCGCCGGGGGTTTTCCAGACTTCCAGAGTGACCGAGTGTCTTACTGAGCTAAGAAAGGAAACGCTCAGAGGCTGGGATATGGCCAGGGTGTCTATAGTGCATCATGGGACAGGCTCCAGGACAGTTACACACTCAGTTTAAGGGGGGTTATGGGGCGCAATGAACTGTGAAGCATATCACTAGACTGGCTGGGGTCATCATACAGTAAAAATCCAGTAATGAATGCTTACACACACACACACACACACACACAGACAGACAGACAGACAGACACAGATAGACACACACATGCAGAGAGGACGGGACAGGCTCCACGATACACCCATGTATGCCATCAAGCTCGGAGGTTGCCCTCAAACGAACAAGGACACTGACTAGCATCCAACCTATTGTTTCACTACAGGGACATATTAAGAGCTAAGATACATGACTTATCACTGACTGAAAAAACTCCACACTGCTAAACTGGAAAGACATGCCTTTTTGTTTCAGACAGGGCCTTCTGAGGCAGAACATATACAATAGGAACCTCTTGTGCTTTATGGTAAGTCAGATAAGCCAACGCTATTACTCAGTTGGCCCTGAATAAGGTGTTTTGTTTGTATAAAGCCGGTTGAGGCAGACAGTCTCCCAGACCTCTCCACCCACTTCACCATGCAGCAAGCTGAAACTGGCAAAGCCAAAAGGTGGTTGTCAAACTGGAAGAAGTTGTGCCTTAATGCCAATAACGTATTTAACTGTTCTCAATAACATGTTAAACTAATTCTTTACCTATTGGCAATGTTGGCCAAAGGTTCCCATGAGCCTCCAGCAGTTACTTTTAGCCTTGCAGACGGAGGCATTGCATCATGCGGAACACACAAATAAACGAGACGTCACCTCTGACCGTGACTCAAGACTAATAATCACCCTTAACACGGACAACACCGTCGCCATAGCAAACACCTTCCGCCTGGCAACCATGGACCCACCAAGCGAGAACGTGTTTGCTCCTTGGCCTCTCTCCAAAACACTCGGATGAGTTAAACAGACGCTCTGAGATTTATTTTCAAATGGACTAAGTTAAACGGAGGCAGATGAAGTGGTCTTCTTGCTACTTTTGCTTCAACACAGCTCGTGTGGGCTTCGTTTTGGATTTTTGCAGTGATGTTCCAACACCCTTAGCTCCAGAGTTGGGGAGGGGTTGGAGGAGGGGGGGGGGGCGTCTGCCTGGTGACTGTCCAGTCTCCCAGGGTCTGAGAGTAATGTTAATGTTTTCCAGCACTGTGAAGCCATGCCAAACGCTCCGTCATCACAGTACTAGTTCAGTGTTAATACACTGGAGGAAATCCTCCGTAACACAAATGAGGGGAACCTTTACAAAGTGTCTGGAACAAAAGATAACAGTGCCAGTGTAATACCAGGCTGTAAAAAAAACTATTCATGGTTTAGTCCTGAATTTATAATTTGGGGTGCCCGATTTGTGTGTTCGGAGATATTGTGTGGGGAAAAATGGATGACCACAATTTGAACTCTTGGCCCAGTATCTGAACCCCATTCTGCTCCTGGGTTTGCTTTAGGGTGGTAGTGAAGTCTCGAGACACAGGAGAGCCTTATCTCTTCCATAAGGGCTGAAAGAGAGCCGCCGTAGATATAAGATACAATCACTCCCAGCGTGTTGAGGCCTCTATAAATAAAGGATGTTATTTTCGCAACTGATTGACATTTGAACTCCTGGGCTGTTATTATTAGAACATATAGAGCGTGAGGGCAGTGATGGATGGTGAGAGAGAATGATCTGCTGCTCTCATCCGACTACTAAGCAAGTATAAGACTGGGAACCAAACATTTCCCATATTGTACTATGAAGTGCTCTGTTTCCCAATGCATGTTTTGTTTTAACGTATCGTTTTATAATTTAATAATAACGATAATAATAAAACAACTAGGGTTTCGATTCTCTTTGGGAGGGGGGGGGGGGGGGGGTCACAAAATTAAATAATAGGAGCATATCCCCAACGGTATGTTTTTTATGAGGTTATAGCGTCTGCTAAAAGGCATTTGGGTCAAACTCAAGTTCAAGGTTAGTTGGCCACAGCCTATCCTCAAAGGCAATTTTCCTGTCTTGTCCTGTTTGGAAGCATGATATACGACTGCTTCATGGGCCTAATTCTACTCTGCCCAGTCGCACGCAAAACTGGTAGTGGATCACTAAAACCGTGCCGCCCCCACCCCCCTCTCTCTTCTCTCTCTGTCTTCCACTCCCTTCCTACCTTCCCAGAAGCTCTTTTCGAGGCGATGAACAAGTGCAAATGAGGCGGAAAGAAAAGACAACACGAAAGAACCAAGAACCTGTGAGGTAGGCCTCAAGGTCTGTCCTCTGCTCCGCACCTGGAGACGGGCTCGGAAACAACCAACCTTGCAGTAGCATGTGGACATTGTCAATGTCCAGGGGGAGGCCCCAGTCATCTGCAGGAGCGTCTTCCACACCTCCCCCAGACGCCATACCCTCCGACTGGGGAGGAGAATCACCTAGGAGTCCTGGGGCTGTGGTGGCGTCCTGGGATAAAAGAGGGGGATCATCATTCACAATGACATGACATCATCCCCAGATCACAAAGGGATTCCCAGTGGACATTCAGTATGCTAGACAGAGGGCTGTTATGTGGCATATCCATAAGAGCATGCATAGCGAGTGTACACAGTCACAAACACACACAGACAACACCAGCAGTCCTTGAAAATAGTGTAAACACACACAGCCATACATACCATCAAATACAGTTAAAAATGTGGACACCAGACTATACATGTACCATATCTGGCAATGCAGCACAAGGAAATGAAGTAACCACTACTTAGATATACAGTTGTATCAGGCGACTAACTTTGAGGTCTCCTTGCTGGATTTTGTGGATCTGGTCATTCTGAAAAAAGAAATTCCAAAGATCAGAGAGGACAGTATAGGTGAAAGAAGTTGCCCTCTCCTTTAAGGGGGAGTATAATTAGTGTATACTGAATCATCCAGCTTTCCTTAACCTACACCTATCTAGTCCTTCCTAAAAGCAACACTGAGAGTAAAAGTACCTTAGCCAATTCCTTCCTTAACATGAAATCCCCTGGCAACATTTAGGGAAAGGTTTCACCACTGTACCTACTGTGGAAGTAGGTACCCTCATCAAGAGCAGTACGGAAGCTGAACCAGCTTCATTTACTACATTTGTAATCGATCGACATCACTCGTGACGTTCATTTGTCAATGACCTCCGTGGTCTAGAACTTCCTTGACTTGTAAAGCTACGATTCATCCCCACTCATGAACCTTTTACAGTGATTGTCTCCACGTGACTAATGGAATCGGATGATCAAACCACGTATTCAAACCACAGGACATTTACGATATTTCCACACAAATCACATACTCACACAAAGATGAGTGATGTGACGTGGAGACAATGTGGGTTGTTATCTGTTTCGGACTTTTGTCGTCAATAAACAAAAGGCATCGTCTTTGAGAAGCTCAACAGGATGTCTGTCTGTGTGTGTATGCATGTGAAAGGTGGGTTTAATCAAATCCCAACCTATGATCTCATTTTTGTGCTGAAAGAAAAACCATCCCGTTGCCGTCTGAATTCAACAGGTTTGTGCTACTATGTGGGAGAGCCTGATGTGTGGTGGTGTGACATGCCTGCGTGTGGGGCACTGGGTTGGAACCCTCGTTTAAAGGACTGATGTTGTTTTAGTACATTACACACCTGACACGACAAGGCCACGGGTGTTTGTATTTGTGTGTGTGTGTGTGTCGGTTTTCGTGCATATTTGTACGTTCACACTGTCCTTGTGAGTGTTATGAGGAAACAATAACTACTCTGGACTACAATCCAAACGGTAGATTTCGAGACATTATTTGTTCAAATTATTATCCAAAAAATGATTATTCAAAAGGTGAAGAAGTGGTAACTCCAATTCTACTCCCTTTTAAGACGGAAAGCTTTTCTGACACATGCTCACCAAACACTACAACTGGCAAACAATTTTAGGATGCATTCACAGTAACATAAAGGGTATTTGATTAATAATAATATGCGCCAGAGGGCCACCTCTACTCATTCTGAAACTCATGGGCATGTGTCCTTGAGCTGGGCAGTGCTGATGGTGTCTTGTTTGTTAATTTCACTATGGTGAGGAGTCAGAGCTGTCTATGCCTGGACACAGGCATCGTGTTGGACAACTACAGTGATTTCCTTAAATCAATACACACCTGTCACTATGAATCTCATTGAAGATGAGATAGATTGTGTGTGTGCCTGCATGCGTGCATGCACACATCCACGATTCAAGTCACGTGTGGTGTACGTACGTTCTCTCTTTTTCTCTCACACACACACACACACACACACACACACACACAAGGGTGACATCAGAGAGGGACAACTGTCTCTGCCTGATTGCCTGGTTTTACAACTGCCAGGACACACACACTGACCTGTGAGGAATCTGTGGAGCAGATAGAAATAGGACATAATATGAATGATATCCAGTTGAGATCCCATATCCACTGTGCATGCTAGCCAAAGAAGGTCAAGTCCCTCAAATCGACTCTGTCATTGGTAGTGTAGATTCACGTACATTGTAAAGACAATATCCTTACGTGGCAAAATGTCAACTTAACAAAGATGACACGTCAAGTTGAGGTTTAAGTAGCCGAATGTGTAGGGTTCCACAGATTTCCTGTGTTGTTTTTCACCATGGAATTCAAGTAATGTCAAAGTATATAGTATATAGTGTATACTTACATAAAGGGATTACATTACAGTCGCTGGGAGGCTGTCACCAGAGAGAATGAGGCTATGCAATGTAACCACTTCATCTCATGTTTTAGGCCATCCGCAAAATACGCTGTCAAGTAACCTCAATCATTACAGGAATGAGCAAATATATTGTTATCTACTGAAAGGGCCTGGCCAGATTCCTCATAGCAAGACCAGACTTCTCCAGGGGTGCATACTGTTAGAGAAAGTAATAGGTGTGGTGGTTTATTATAGACTAGACAAGAATTTCTGTAGGTAGCAAGAGTCCATGTACTCAAAGAGATCTTGGCATTCTAAGTCTTGCTGACACATAGGGTACATGAACCATTTGTTACAATATAATTACACCTCCCACTCCCTTTGAAGGTCATATTAGCTGCAAACACACTACAGAGGGACCGTTTTGGTAAAGTTCAACAGTTTCCATTAAGGTTGTGATATAGGCTAATAAATTTCACCTAGAGTGACAGTAAGAATGCTTTGCTGGAAAGACGGGAGGACGCACTGATGTTACATGTCACTGCACATTATGGACTGTACCAGCGGACTTGAACCTACCTAATATGCTCACACGAAAGCATTAGAGTCGCAAAAAGTGATATTATCCTATTTCATGAACATCACTCGTTAAATTGAACTCTTACGGTTGTAGGCTACAAACACACTGAGACAGTAGCCAATCTTAAATAATTCTGTGTAATAGACCAATACTCTTCATAAACTTCTCATTACATTTGAAACACGTACTTATAATTGTAAATCGTTTAAAGATTTGAAGTAATATATGAAAGAAAAACTTTTTACTTACAGTATGGGTAAGCAGAATGCGTTACTGTGTCGAGTTGCCCACCTACTAACTCACTAGGAACTGTGCAGCAGCCGCCAAGTCCAATTGCAGTCGTGGTTATTCACTTGCTCCATTGAAGTCGACTTTACTATGCCATCTAGTGGCAACTATGGGGAAACACATTTATTCATTCACCAGGTACGAATCCGAACAGCCAGTGTTTGACTGAACGATGGAAACACGGTGCCTCAGAACTTCGGTTGTCCGGAAGCCAAACTAGACACAACAAAACAACCACAAACGTGATACATGCCTGAAGTAAAAAAAAAAAAAAAAAAAAGCATGGATATAGTTTTTCAGAAAATTACATTCCAACGATAAAAATAAACAGTTGCAGAATAAGGAGTGAGTCAGGTAGATCAAGGGTTGCAGTCTACAGAGGTGGGAACCGATACGGTAAGATTTTTAGATTAGTAGTGTTGTGTGTCTCAAGGTAGTCCTGTTTTGTGAACTTTTATTTTACCGCTCTCGTGAGCAGCATAAAGATAGTTTTCTGTGTTATGTTGCTGCAGAGGCGTCAATATAAATTGAGTGCACAAAAACCTTCAGTCATTTATTTTCTAGTTTGTAATTCTTAGTTTTTAAAAAGAAAATGAGACACACAATAGAAAATATCATTACTGGATTTAAAACTTTGCAATTCCAATCCAAAGTCTCCAAATCAAAAGTTTATTGTTAATTTGCATTAAATGCTTATTGTGTCATAACTAATCATATATTATTATTTTTAAGAAAATAAAATAACTATAAGGAGGAGTTGTATGCCAGAGAGAAAGTTTTTATCACAGTGTTGCATGTTTCTCCAGACAAAATAAACCTGAGAAACATTTAGCCATTTAGCAGACTTACAGTAAGTACAGGGACATTCCCCCGAGGCAAGTAGGGTGAAGTGCCTTTCCCAAGGACACAATTTCAGTTTGCATGACCGGGAATCGAACTGGCAACCTTCGGATTACTAGCCCGATTTCCTCACCGCTCAGCCAACTGACTCCTATTATTATGGCCACTGACTGATTATGTTGAATGTGTCTATATTTACTTGGACTATGTTGAAGTCCTGTTGTTCTCTGAACTTTCTTTCTACACTAGTTGTTGATTTGGATAAAAGTGCCTGCTAAATGAATATTCATTGCTTCACGTTGATACTTCATCACTTGGTTTCAGTCTGTTAACTTTGTTGGTAAATGTAAAGCATTTTGTCAAACTGATTTGAAAAGTGATAAACAAGTGATAAACAAATTATGGACTGTACCAGCAGACTTGAACCTACCTAATATGCTCAAACAAAAGCATCAGAGTCGTACAGAGATATAATATCCTTCTTCATAAAGATCATTAGTTAAATTGAACTCTAAAGGTTGCAAAACCACTTGGAGACAGTAGCCTATCTTAAATTGAGTTAGTCAGATAGATCACTAGAGAGATAACTGGATAATTTAACAGACGCTCTGGATAAGAGCGTCTGCTAAATAACTGTCAGCTTAGGACAACAGACAGTGTCCAAATAGCAAAGAACAGTGCATTTTTGTGACCATACTGAGTAGAGTAAGATTTCAGAATAGTAATGAGTGTTGTGTGTCTCAAGGTACATAGTCCTGTTTTGTGAACTTTTATTTTACCGCTCTCGTGAGCAGCATAAAGATAGTTTTCTGTGTTATGTTGCAGCAGTGGCGTCAATATAAATTGAGTGCACAAAAACCTTATGCAATTTATCTTCTAGGTTGTACTTCTCAGTTTAGAAAGAAAATTAGACACCTAATAGAGAATATCATTACTGGATTTAAAACTTTGCAATTCCAATCCAAAGTCTCTAAATCCAAAGTGTATTGTTAATTTGCATTAAATGCTTATTGTGTAGTAAATAATCTTATATTATTATTTTGAAGAAAATAAAATTACTATAAGGAGGAGTTGTATGCCAGAGATTGCGTTTTTATCACAGTGTTACATGTTTCTCAAGAAAAAATAAACCTGAGAAACGTACACCTCTCATTAAATGATCACCATTACATATGCAGAGTGGAAATTATGACAGACAAAAGATTTCCTTTATATGTAAAATCTGAGTTCTCATTAACATGGAGCTGTTTCCTCCAGAACCCCCATTGGCCAACCATACTTGATTGTGGGCGGAGACTTGACAAAGAAGACATCATATAGCTCCAGAGAGACTCAACCAGAGAGACTACAGAGAGAGACTGAACCCGAGAAAGCAGTTCCCAGAGAGAGGATCAACCAGAAATAGCAGTAACCACCGCAGAAATAAGCTTCTAGAGACTAGATCCAATACAGGATCCAGAGAGGCTAGACAGAGAACAAAGAGAGACCAGAGTTATGGAGACACCTCGCTGTGACACCTGTGGGAAGAGCCTTTCCTCATCCAGTAGCCTCAAGAACCACATGATGATCCACACTGGAGAGAAGCCCTACAGCTGTGAGCTCTGTGGTAAAACCTTTAGCCGGGCTGGTACTCTAAACATTCACCGCAGGATCCACACTGGAGAGAAGCCGTACAGCTGTGAATGCTGTGATAAAGTCTTCTCTACCTCAGATGGGTTAAGAAACACAGTAGGATCCACACAGTAGAGAAGCCCTACAGCTGTGTCTTCTGTGGTAAAACCTTTAGCCAGGCTAGTACTCTGAACATTCACTGCAGGATCCACACTGGGGAAAAACCTCACACCTGTGAATGCTGTGATAAAGCCTTCTCTAACAAGGGTGATTTGAAGAAACACAGCAGGATCCACACAGGAGAGAAGCCCTACAGCTGTGACTTTTGTGGTAAAACTTTTAGCCTTGCTGGTACTCTTAACATTCACTGCAGGATCCACACTGGAGAAAAGCCTCACACCTGTGAATGCTGTGATAAAGCCTTTTCAACCTCAGGTGATTTGAAGAAACACAGCAGGATCCACACAGGAGAGAAGCCCTACAGCTGCCCACACTGTGACTACTCAGGTAAAACAAATGGCAATCTGAAGAGTCATCTGCGTATCCACAATAGAAACAACCCAAAGCAGTGATGTCTGGGGCCAAGCTGTCCCAGCAGTCACCACCTGAGAGAACTTCTGTATGATCCACAGCTGAAATAACAACTGGCCTGCACATGCAGTAACACCAGATCTCCAGTCCAACATGACTGCACACAAACAGGAAATAATACTCTACCCATGTAATGATGGAGGGAAGCTGTGTCAAACTGGGTAGAAACCTGGTCAACTCTGGCTGATACCTTTCTGTTCTGAAGCAATTTAATTCAAGCACATGGAAGTTTCAGTTTTTGTAGTTTACAATGATCTGGTATTGTAAATATAGGAGGTGTTGAGGCGCGTGTGGGTTGTTCCAAACTAACCATGAAAATGTATTAGAATTTCCTGTGATAGTAGACTTGGTGGTTCTGATGTAGAGGGTTACTCATTCTCTCACCAAGTGATCATTGGGTGTGCTCAAGCCTTCGGCGAGAGCACAACCTTTGTTCTCTCACATATATATTATTGGGTGTGCTCAAGCCTTCGGCGAGAGCACAACCTTTGTTCTCTCACATATATATTATTATTGGGTGTGCTCAAGCCTTCGGCGAGAGCACAACCTTTGTTCTCTCACATATATATTATTATTATTATTATTTTTATTTCTTTTTGCCCCCCTAAAACTCAGTAAATACTTGGCCTACATAGACAACGTAGGTGTCAAAAGTTTCGTCTTGGTAGCGATTGAGTTGCTTCTATTGGAATTTACGTTCCGTTGCATGGTTTAAGCTTAAATTAAGTTTTTGTGGCGAAAAGTGAAGCTAACGGTGGCTAATTTGCTAGCCACAGTCACTGACGTTACTAACGTCACTGCGTCACTAACGTCACGAAAACACGCGTGACTACCTTTGCCAGAACATTCGTTTAGCATCTGTTAACTTGGGGGATAGCTAGGCTAACTATAGCTTTACTGCAAGGCAGCTGCAGAAACGCCACAAGAAAAGAGGCCAGGGTGATAACTATTTACTCATTTTACTTTGTGATATGACACACAATTGTGATGTGTAATGTACAATATAAGCTGATATTATTAAGGAAGTACATCTACTTTCGGAAACAGTAGTCTACTATTTCACTGAAGTATTAGCATCATGACATTAGCCTGTGTTTCCCGGGCAACACATACTACAGTGGTCTATGATGTAGCGTTATCTGTTTTCAATCGTTAAAATAAACATTCCTCACATATACATTTTCGTTGTAGGATTTATTCTGACATTAGAAACCGATTTGTTGGTGAAATTACCATTACCTGTGGTTTCAAACCAGTGTAGCTCACTGCAACGCTGTAGCTTACGCGAGACACACTACAAAAACATCTAGCTACAGTACACAGCTGTTTAGGAAGTCAAACGGCGACAGAAAATGTTCGGCACTCCCCTTACTTAAATCAAAAGTCTATCTAACTACTAACCTGAACTTCATTGCCACAGCCTAAACGTTGTCAATCTGTTCATGAAAATAATTAATTTCAGCCTAAACCGTACAACGGAACGTTAAATCCAATTCAACCAACGCAATCGCTACCAAGACGAACACAGCAGTAGCCTAGTACTGTACCGTAGTAGTACAATTTACCGGGGCAGCTTCTCAACACAGGGCTATATCGCATTTTGCGTTGTTACTGACAATGATCGCTACCAGTGAGCTTTTTATGAATGAGCAATTTTCCACTAAATAAATGTCAAGCTTATTTACGTTTTGGGGGGCATATTTTCAGTTAGCAGATGGTACCGTTTGAATTGCGATTCCATCTTCTACTGCCGGGTAACGTCGTAGAATAATCTTCAAAGGGGTTGTTTATTCATGAATGAATGCAATATGAGTAGGCTAAATGCCTGAAAATATCATGAGAAGAGAAAAACTTAAAATGACGTTTAAATCATAGAGATTAGGTCAATTTTTACACCGGTCTGCAATAATGTCACGAAAACACGCGTGACTACCTTTGGCAGAACATTCGTTTGGCATCTGTTAACTTGGGGGTTAGCTAGGCTAACTATAGCTTTACTGCAAGGCAGCTGCAGAAACGCCACAAACAAAGAGGCCAGGGTGATAAATATTTACTCATTTTACTTTGTGATATGACACACAATTGTGATGTGTAATGTACAATATAAGCTGATATTATTAAGGAAGTACATCTACTTTCGGAAACAGTAGTCTACTATTTCACTGACATATTAGCATCATGACATTAGCCTGTGTTGCCCGGGCAACACATACTACAGTGGTCTATGATGTATCTGTTTTCAATCGTTAAAATAAACATTCCTCACATATACATTTTCGTTGTAGGATTTATTCTGACATTAGTAAACGATTTGTTGGTGAAATTACCATTACCTGTGGTTTCAAACCAGTGTAGCTCACTGCAACGCTGTAGCCTACTGTACCCGAGACACTAGTGTGAGTAGCTAACAACAACTCCTCAGCTGTTTAAGTCAAACGGCAACAGAACATGTTCGGCACTCCCCTTACTCAAAAGTCTTTCAGTAGGGAAACTATCTGACTACTAACCTGAACTTCATTGCCACAGCCTAAACTTTGTCAATCTGTTCATGAAAATAATTAATTTCAGCCTAAACCGTACAACGGAACGTTTAATCGAATTCAACCAACGCAATCGCTATCAAGACGAACACAGCAGTAGTCTACTAGTAGTACTGTACTGTAGTAGTAGAATTTACCGGGCAGCTTCTCCACACAGGGCTATATCGCATTTTGAGTTGTTACTGACAATGATCGCTACCAGTGAGCTTTTTATGAATGAGCTATTTTCCACTAAATAAATGTCAAGCTTATTTACGTTTTTGGGGGCATATTTTCAGTTAGCAGATGGTACTGTTTGAATCGCGATTCTATCTTCTGCCGGTAAAGTCGTAGAATAATCTTCAAAGGGGGTTCTTTATTAATGAATGAATGCAATATGAGTAGGCTAAATGCCTGAAAATATCACGAGAAGGGACAACTTAAAAGGACGTTTAAGTCATAGAGATTAGGTCCATTTGTACACCGGTCTGCCAAATGTATTCGTTTTGATTCAGCCTGTCAGCTGCCTCTTGCAGGGGAAATGAGAAGACGTCATATTTCATTCTACACTTCACTCGTATTTTGAGTTGTAAATGAGCAGCAAAAAAAAGATGCTTTTAAATCTATGTAATCTTTATAAATAATAAGTAGGCCCGATGCATTTTTATATAAAATATACAGACCCCTGTGCAACCGACGCAAGCAAGCACACCCTACAATTTCCCCAGAAATTGTATCCTCTCTAGTTATTATTATTATTTTTATTTTTATTTCTTTTTGCCCCCCTAAAACTCAGTAAATACTTGGCCTACATAGACAACGTAGGTGTCAAAAGTTTCGTCTTGGTAGCGATTGAGTTGCTTCTATTGGAATTTACGTTCCGTTGCATGGTTTAAGCGTAAGTTAAGTTTTTGTGGCGAAAAGTGAAGCTAACGGTGGCTAATTTGCTAGCCACAGTCACTGACGTTACTAACGTCACTGCGTCACTAACGTCACGAAAACACGCGTGACTACCTTTGCCAGAACATTCGTTTCACATCTGTTAACTTGGGGGATAGCTAGGCTAACTATAGCTTTACTGCAAGGCAGCTGCAGAAACGCCACAAGAAAAGAGGCCAGGGTGATAACTATTTACTCATTTTACTTTGTGATATGACACACAATTGTGATGTGTAATGTACAATATAAGCTGATATTATTAAGGAAGTACATCTACTTTCGGAAACAGTAGTCTACTATTTCACTGAAGTATTAGCATCATGACATTAGCCTGTGTTTCCCGGGCAACACATACTACAGTGGTCTATGATGTAGCGTTATCTGTTTTCAATCGTTAAAATAAACATTCCTCACATATACATTTTCGTTGTAGGATTTATTCTGACATTAGAAAACGATTTGTTGGTGAAATTACCATTACCTGTGGTTTCAAACCAGTGTAGCTCACTGCAACGCTGTAGCCTACTGTACCCGAGACCCTAGTGTGAGTAGCTAACAACAACTCCTCAGCTGTTTAAGTCAAACGGCAACAGAACATGTTCGGCACTCCCCTTACTCAAAAGTCTTTCAGTAGGGAAACTATCTGACTACTAACCTGAACTTCATTGCCACAGCCTAAACTTTGTCAATCTGTTCATGAAAATAATTAATTTCAGCCTAAACCGTACAACGGAACGTTTAATCGAATTCAACCAACGCAATCGCTATCAAGACGAACACAGCAGTAGTCTAGTACTGTACTGTAGTAGTAGAATTTACCGGGGCAGCTTCTCCACACAGGGCTATATCGCATTTTGAGTTGTTACTGACAATGATCGCTACCAGTGAGCTTTTTATGAATGAGCTATTTTCCACTAAATAAATGTCAAGCTTATTTACGTTTTTGGGGGCATATTTTCAGTTAGCAGATGGTACTATTTGAATCGCGATTCTATCTTCTGCCGGTAAAGTCGTAGAATAATCTTAAAAGGGGGTTCTTTATTAATGAATGAATGCAATATGAGTAGTCTAAATGCCTGAAAATATCACGAGAAGGGACAACTTAAAAGGACGTTTAAGTCATAGAGATTAGGTCCATTTGTACACCGGTCTGCCAAATGTATTCGTTTTGATTCAGCCTGTCAGCTGCCTCTTGCAGGGGAAATGAGAAGACATCATATTTCATTCTACACTTCACTCATATTTTGAGTTGTAAATGAGCAGCAAAAAAAAATGCTTTTAAATCTATGTAATCTTTATAAATAATAAGTAGGCCCGATGCATTTTTATATAAAATATACAGACCCCTGTGCAACCGACGCAAGCAAGCACACCCTACAATTTCCCCAGAAATTGTATCCTCTCTAGTTATTTTTTTTATTTCTTTTTGCCCCCCTAAAACTCAGTCAATATTTGGCCTACATAGACAACGTAGGTGTCAAAAGTTTCGTCTTGGTAGCGATTGAGTTGCTTCTATTGGAATTTACGTTCCGTTGCATGGTTTAAGCGTAAGTTAAGTTTTTGTGGCGAAAAGTGAAGCTAACGGTGGCTAATTTGCTAGCCACAGTCACTGACGTTACTAACGTCACTGCGTCACTAACGTCACGAAAACACGCGTGACTACCTTTGCCAGAACATTCGTTTAGCATCTGTTAACTTGGGGGATAGCTAGGCTAACTATAGCTTTACTGCAAGGCAGCTGCAGAAACGCCACAAGAAAAGAGGCCAGGGTGATAACTATTTACTCATTTTACTTTGTGATATGACACACAATTGTGATGTGTAATGTACAATATAAGCTGATATTATTAAGGAAGTACATCTACTTTCGGAAACAGTAGTCTACTATTTCACTGAAGTATTAGCATCATGACATTAGCCTGTGTTGCCCGGGCAACACATACTACAGTGGTCTATGATGTAGCGTTATCTGTTTTCAATCGTTAAAATAAACATTCCTCACATATACATTTTCGTTATATGATTTATTCTGACATTAGTAAACGATTTGTTGGTGAAATTACCATTACCTGTGGTTTCAAACCAGTGTAGCTCACTGCAACGCTGTAGCCTACCCGAGACACTAGTGTGAGTAGCTAACAAAAACTCCTCAGCTGTTCAAGTCAAACGGTGACAGAACATGTTCTGCACTCCCCTTACTCAAAAGTCTTTCAATAGTTGAAACAATCTGACTACTAACCTGAACTTCATTGCCACAGCCTAAACTTTGTCAATCTGTTCATGAAAATAATTAATTTCAGCCTAAACCGTACAACGGAACGTTAAATCGAATTCAACCAACGCAATCGCTACCAAGACGAACACAGCAGTAGTCTAGTACTGTACTGTAGTAGTACAATTTACCGGGGCAGCTTCTCCACACAGGGCTATATCGCATTTTGCGTTGTTACTGACAATGATCGCTACCAGTGAGCTTTTTATGAATGAGCGATTTTCCACTAAATAAATGTCAAGCTTATTTACGTTTTTGGGGGCATATTTTCAGTTAGCAGATGGTACTGTTTGAATCGCGATTCTATCTTCTGCCGGTAAAGTCGTAGAATAATCTTCAAAGGGGGTTCTTTATTAATGAATGAATGCAATATGAGTAGGCTAAATGCCTGAAAATATCACGAGAAGGGACAACTTAAAAGGACGTTTAAGTCATAGAGATTAGGTCAATTTTTACACCGGTCTGCCAAATGTATTCGTTTTGATTCAGCCTGTCAGCTGCCTCTTGCAGGGGAAATGAGAAGACATCATATTTCATTCTACACTTCACTCGTATTTTGAGTTGTAAATGAGCAGCAAAAAAAAGATGCTTTTAAATCTATGTAATCTTTATAAATAATAAGTAGGCCCGATGCATTTTTATATAAAATATACAGACCCCTGTGCAACCAACGCAAGCAAGCACACCCTACAATTTCCCCAGAAATTGTATCCTCTCTAGTTTGCTATGTTTTTTCAGACGATACAGAATATATTTCAGACAATACTGACTGATTATGTTGAATCTGTCTATATTTACTTGGACTATATTAAAGTCCTGTTGTTCTATGAACTTTCTTTCACATGACTTGCAACGGGGAGGAGGGGGAGGGGTATGGACAAGCAGCATCTGGACCTCCAGCCATAATAGGTGCTGGTCACAGACCCGCCAGCCACACCGGGGGAACAAGCAGGCGAAGGCATTGGATGAGGGAAGGGTTTGATAACATATCTGTAGTAGATGAAAGTTAGTGTATGAATGTGCCTGGGTTGGCGCCTTCGCCTAGGCCACAATCAGTCAGATTCTCAGTTCGCAGATAGTATTGCCATGGAGACATCCTTGGTCATGACCCAAGACAGAGACGCAATCCACAGGTGTCTGTGGGAGAGGGAAGGGAAGAGACTACAGAGAGTCTCACTGCAGCGCTCTCCAGGGGAGTTGTTGTTCCAGCAACGGCCTTGGCCAAGGCCTGAGCTGGTTACGGGGCCGAAAGCAGATAAGATTGGGATTGTTGTTTGGTCGAGTAAGCGCCTTCAATTCCACGTCTACTCATCATTATGGCCTCCAAGTCGGTTCACTTTCCTTTGCAGAGCCGCTAGCTTCTCCATGATGTTATCCAAATTGCGTTCAACGCTTTGTAAAGTCACAGTCTGAGTGCCACCATCTCTGCCCACCGCATCAATCATGTCGGGCAGCTTTACGGGGCTTTTGAAGGGCTGCAGCCGTTTCTTTAATTTTCTGATATACCAGGCCAGCGCCCAATCCAATCAGCAGAAAGCCTGTAATCATGGTTCCAAATAGAAAGATGTCTTCAACGTCCTCCACGGAAAGCGCCGCTAGGCACACGACACGCCACTTATCCCACGCATCCATCGAGTACCCAGCTGCGAACGTCCCGTCAGGACAGTTAGGTTCCCCCGAACCCGAGCTTCTCTTCGAGAAGATGGTGTCAATTGCGTTGAGAGACCAGCCAATCAATTCCATGCTTCTTGCTTCGGAGAGTGATGCGGAGAGAGTCAGTGCTTTAATGGTACTGAATGGTTGTAAAACAAAGGGGTCAATTGTCCTATTTACCAGTTGATAGGACACAAAGGGCATGACACTTAATTCAGTAAATTGTAACATCATTTTTAATTAAAGCACTGTTTCCATGGCATGACTCGTTAAGGTTCTTCTCTCCTTACGGCGAGTCTGTGTAGCATAAAACATGTCCACATCAACCACCATATCACCCCTTTTTGTCCCCTTTTGTACTCACCAGGAGTGGGCTAGATGAGCAACAGGTGTGTCTCGTTGAGGCTTTGCGTAGGTAACGAGGCCAATCGGCTGCCAGGCCCATGGCTGACAACGCCCCCTTGTCACATCAGCCATTAAAGAAATGCCGGATTTGGTGATAACTGTCAGGTTAGGACAATAGACAGTGTCCAAAGAGCAAAGAACAGTGCATTTGTCTGTGACCACATTGAGTAGGGTAAGATTTCAGATTAGTAATGAGTGTTGTGTGTCTCAAGGTAAGTAGTCCTGTTTTGTGAATGTTGGGGCCTATTGATTATTGGGCAGGGTGGCAGGCGTATGTGTGGTACTCGAGGTGAGAGAGGAAGGTCTAAATTGTATGAGCTGCACTGAAGAGAACATGTCCAGAACCAGTTCCAGTAAGGAATGTTGGATTAGGGGCTTTGGGGAGTTCAACAGGCCAGAATAAAGAGTTAGGACTCAAGGCAGACAGGGGCCAGGAAGAGTAGGCAGTTCTGAGACTATTATTTGTGTGCGTATCTCAAATAGTGAGGTTGTTGTGGGTTCCAGAGTGGTAAACATGGCTCCCTAGGACAGTGAAGAAGGGACGTGCCAAGGGCTAGCAGCTGGGAAAACTCATGGGTGAAGTCATTATGAACTGATCACCCCTTATTCTGGGATTTAGGTCCTCAAAAGTGGCACGTCACGCTGACCCAGCCAGAAGAAGTGAGGAGACGCATATGGAGCTCCCATTAAAGATCTGTAAAGTGGAATTCAAAACGAGTTTCAAGTTCACCACACCACAGAATAATGTGTTATTAACTACCCATCCAAATTCGAATGAAAAAAAACACTGACAAGTATGTTAAATTAGGCTTTGAAATCGTAAGAAAATCATCAGTCTTCTCTGTTCGAGACTGGGGGGTGTGTCGCCTGAAGGAGCTGAAGCTCCGCCCCCTCGCTGGAAGGCGCCGCCTCTCTCAAGTAAGCTACCTACGACCCAGATAATGGACGCTACCGCAAGCCGAACAAAGCAGTTTAGAATTAGAATGTATTTGATCTATGAGTGAAACATACAGATGCATATAAATGAAATATTCCCCTGAGCTGTAACACAGGAGTAAACATTTACAGCAGAGACAGCAGACAGTGTCCAACTACTTCTAGCACATTAGCTACCATTTCACCAAAATACCATCATTCTACACCGAGTAGCCTAATATCAAGTTAGCGGTTTGCACTAATTATAGCAGAGATACCTCTGGAAAAGTTATTTAGTATAATTATAACAAACACACAGAACTGAGTGATGAACTGCTGGCGGCGATGGATGGTCCAGGTGCAACCGGAGGATGAACGGCCGGGGGGGCGATGCTCGGTACGGCTCCGCGCTGCAAGAGAAGCCGTGTGTTGGTGAACCCCGTCTGTCTCTGGTCCATGTTAAAACTGTCCGCCGTGAGATGGTCAGTGGCGCAGAGGCGGCTGTTGGAGTTTATCCGAAGCTTTCCATGAGCCTGGCTCTTCACAAAATCTATCCACCTATTTTTCCTTTCATTATCAACAGGGAACTTAAATGGCGTTGCAGCGCAGCTGGAGTTCTTGCATCCAGGGAAGATGCAGTTGCGGGTGGTGGGAGACATCCTGAAGCTAGCTAGCTAGCTGATGTAAGCTACAATAACAGTACAGCAGGAGGAGCCATTCAGTGATCTGACGTAGATGGGGCGAAATGACGTAGATAGGGCATTTTTTTATTAAAACCTGATCTGAAAACGGAAGAGGAACTTCGGTCTAACTCCACATTTCAGTGCGACAAAGTTTTAGCGCTTTGCACATGCTTTCAGGAACTCATTTCACAGTTATATAATGTACTTAGAAGCAAAACATGGAATTTACTTTGCAGGATCTTTAAGGGTTACACATATTGGGGTGAACTGGGGGTGTGAGGAGAACAGGGAACATAGAGAGGGGTTTGAGTAGACATTAGAGTTAGGGGATACGCATGTTGGTGTTATCGAAGATAGGTGGGCCTTGGCCAGAACCGTCTAGAAGTTTGTGAAATTGACTTCTACATGAACTTTTATTTTACTGCTCTTGTGAGCCAGCATAAAGATAGTTTGCTGTGTTTTGTATTGCTGCGGTGGAATCAATGTAAGTTGAGTGCTCATAAACTTTCAGTAAATTATTTTCTAGGTTGTAATTCTCCGTTTTTATATAGAAAATGAGACATGCAATAAAGAATATTACTGCTTATTATGTGGATCCTGCTGTGAAAAAACACAGCAGGATCCACACAGGAGAAAAGCCTTACAGCTGCCCACACTGTGACTACTCAGGTAAAACAGATGGCAATCTGAAGAGTCACCTGCGTATACACAATAGAAAAAACCCAAAGCAGTGATGTCTGGGGCAAAGCTGTTCCAGCAGTCACCATCTGAGAGAACTTCTGTATGACCCACAGCTGAAATAACAACTGGCCTGCACATGCAGTAACACTTGTTTCTTAAGTTTAATACTGTGCTTTATCGCTTTGTACGTTTTTACGTTACAATAGTGGATAGGATCCTGACATTGGAAGACCAAAACAGGTTGTTTTTATTCCAAATAACACACCATTTAGGCTTATGGGTTGGCTTATGGCCTTGAAGATGTGAAGGAGTTCACCTTTACACTTCAAGTATCATAGAAAAAGATTTGCTCAATTGGATACCAAAATAGTCAGAAGCTATTTCCATAATTACTTGTCCTAAACAAACATCCTGAATAATGTTGCTGATGACCAGTGCAATGCACACTGATCTTAATCCATTGTAGAGTACGGACCTACTCTTGTAGAGTACGGACCTAGAAGCCCTACAGCTGTGACCTCTGTGGTAAAACCTTTAGCCAGGCCAGTACTCTCAACATTCACTGCAGGATCCACACTGGGGAAAATCCTCAGACCTGTGACCTTTGTGGTAAAACCTTTTCTACCTCAGGTGGGTTGAAAAAACACAGCAGGATCCACACAGGAGAAAAGCCTTACAGCTGCCCACACTGTGACTACTCAGGTAAAACAGATGTCAATCTGAAGAGTCACCTGCGTATACACAATAGAAAAAAACCAAAGCAGTGATGTCTGGGGCAAAGCTGTTCCAGCAGTCACCATCTGAGAGAACTTCTGTATGACCCACAGCTGAAATAACAACTGGCCTACACATGCAGTAACACCAGATCTCCAGTCCAACATGACTGCACACAAACAGGAAATAATACTCTACCCATGTAACGATGGAGGGAAGCTGTGTCAAACTGGGTAGAAACCTGGTCAACTCTGGTTGACACCTTTCTGTTCTGAAGCAGAACATAAAGTTTTTGTAGTTTAGGATGATCTGGTATTGTAAATATAGGAGGTGTTGAGGCTGTTGGGTTGTTCCATACTAACCATGAAAATGTATTAGAATTTCCTGTGATAGTAGACTTGGTGGTTCTGGTGTAGAGGGTTACTCATTCTCTCACCAAGTGATCATTTGCTATGTTTTTTCAGACGATACAGAATATATTTCAGACAATACTGACTGATTATGTTGAATCTGTCTATATTTACTCAGACTATATTGAAGTCCTGTTGTCCTCTAGATGTTGATTTGGATAAAAGTGTCTGCTAAATGAATATTCATTGCTTCTTGTCGATACTTCATTATCACTTGGTTTCAGTCTTTTAGCTTTGTTGGTAAATGTAAAGCCTTTTGTAAAACTGATTTGAAAAGTGATATACAAATAAAGTTGTCTGAAATACCTTTTCCATCTTGGTTGATTTGTTTTGTGACAGTTCGCCTACATTGGGTGAAGTGTGTTTCCAAACTACTTGTGAACATAGTACAGAAGTTACTGACAAACTGTATTTCTCTGCCTTTTTGACATGTTTACAGAAGTATGTTATTCTCAGCATTTGATGTCCATTGTGCTCAGGAGTATACGTAATATTCATGGTTTATACTAATAATTCAAATCGTATCTCAACAAACTTGTTTCTTAAGTTTAATACTGTGCATTATCACTTTGTACATTTCTGTTACAATGGTGGATATGATCCTAACATTGGAAGGCCAAAAAAGGTTGTTTTCATTAACAATAACACACCATTTAGGCTTACTTAGATGGGCTTGTAGATGTGAAGGAATTCACCTATACACTTCAAGTATCATAGAAATCGATTTTCTCGATTGGATACCAAAATAGTCAGAAACCATTTCAATAATTACTTGTCCTAAACAAACATCCTGAATATTTTGCTGATGACCAGTCCAATGCACACTGATCTTCATCCATTGTAGAGTACAGACACACATTCTCTGTATTTACATTTGCAAGTCAAGGGCCATGAGACTGAATGGTTGTAAAACAAAGGGGTTAATTGTCATATTTACCAGATGATAGCCTGATAACAGGGCAGTTTACACATTTCCTTCCTACCTCACTGGAGTCTTCTCATACAAACTGTATTTTACCCTCTAAGTTAGTTTAGATTTGATCTCATTAGACTACTGCATAACCTGCTGTGTGTCTATAATATAAACCTAGATCAACTTCTTATTACATTTAAAACACATACTTATAATTCTAAATTGTTCTAAATTTGAAGTAAAATATGAAATCCATTTTTTAAACTTACAGTATGGGTAAGCAAAATGCGCTAATTGTGTCGAGTTGCCCACTTTTACTAACTCACTAGGAACTGTGCAAGAGCTGCCAAGTCCAATTACAGTCCTGGTTTTTCACTTGCTCAATTGAAGTCGACTTTACCATGCCATCTAGTAGCAACTCTGGGACTAACTACACATTTCTTAATTCACCAGGTACGAATCCGAACAGCCAGTGTTTGACTGAAAGATGAAAACACGGTGCCTCAGAACTTCGGAAGCCTTCGGAAGCCAAGTACGGAAGCCAAACTAGAAACAACAACTGAGTTCTCATTAACATGGAGCTGTTTCCTCCAGATCCCCCATTGGCCAACCATACTTGATTGTGGGCGGAGACTTGACTAAGAAGACATCATATAGCTCCAGAGAGACTCAACCAGAGAGACTACAGAGAGAGACTGAACCAGAGACAGCAGTTCCCAGAGAGAGGATCAACCAGAAAGAGTTACCTAGAGTTAGAGTTACCCCTCTACTCAAAAAACCCTCCCTTAACCCTGCCGTTCTCCAGAACTACAGACCGGTATCACTGTTACCCTTCCTTTCAAAAACAATTGAACGTGCTGTATCTAACCAACTGTCTAACTTTCTCTCTCAGAACAACCTGCTTGACCCCAACCAATCGGGCTTCAAGACTGGCCACTCCACAGAGACTGCCCTCCTTTCAGTCACCACTGCCCTCCAGTCTGCCAGAGCGGCTTCCAGGTCATCCGTTATCATTCTGCTGGACCTTTCTGCAGCGTTTGATACGGTTAACCACCAGATCCTGCTCGCCAGACTGAGATGGGCATCACTGGCACTGCACTCCAGTGGATCTCATCCTACCTGTCGGGAAGATCCTACCAGGTTTCCTGGGGAGGCAAACTGTCGGGCCCTCGCCAGCTCTCCACTGGTGTCCCACAGGGCTCCGTCCTTGGACCCCTCCTCTTCTCTCTGTACACCACCTCACTTGGACCAATCATCACCTCCCATGGCTTCTCCTACCACTGCTACGCTGACGACACGCAGCTGTACCTGTCGTTCCCCCCGACCGATCCGGGGATCTCAGCTAGGATTGAGGCCTGCCTCACAGACATCTCCGCCTGGATGACCGAGCACCACCTCCAGCTGAACCTCGCCAAAACAGAACTTCTCATCATCCCGGCTAAACCCTCCATCTCCCACGATCTCTCAATCACCCTGGGATCTGCGACGGTGACCCCTTCATCCTCTGCCAGGAACCTTGGGGTTACCATGGACGACGAGCTCTCCCTCACGGCCCACATTGCTGCGGTCTCCCGGTCGTGTAGATTCACCCTCTACAACATCCGGAAGATCAGGAGATACCTGTCTGAGCACTCCACCCAGCTGCTAGTCCAAGCACTCGTCCTCTCCAAGTTGGACTATTGCAACTCTCTGCTCGCTGGTCTCCCAGCATGTGCAACCCGCCCTCTTCAGAGGATTCAGAACGCGGCGGCCCGCCTGGTCTACAATCTACCCAGACGCTCCCATGTTACCCCGCTCCTCGTCTCTCTCCACTGGCTACCTATCATGGCCCGTATCAGATTCAAGACCCTGGTATTGACCTTCCGAGCAGTGAACGGGACTGCACCCGTCTACATCAAGTCTCTCCTGCAGCCTTACACCCCCACCCGCCACCTACGGTCTTCTTCAGACAACCGCCTGGTGGTCCCACCGCTCAAGACCGCCCGGTCCCAACACAAGCTCTTCTCCTGTCTGGCCCCCCAGTGGTGGAATCAACTCCCCACCTCCATCAGAGACACTGACTGTCTCTCCACCTTCAAGAAAAGGCTCAAGACGCACTTGTTCCGGGAGTACAACGGTACTTAGGAACGGTTCGCTTGACCCGATGTTAGTTTCCTCAAGGATCACAATGACTCTTGCTTAGAGACTTGTTGCTCTTGTGGTTAGTGGTAACTGATTACAATTTTTGGTTCTCGCTGTGATATATTGTTTTATTACTGTTGCTTGCTTTTTCCCACAGGTACACTTGCACTTATAGCTGTTCATGTTGTTTGGTTGTGACTTGTTTAACTACATGCTCTTATGGTTCTTCCCTTTGGCACTTACTTTGGTTGTTCACAATGTGTGCTTCATGTTTTGGCTACTCGCGATGTTTTTTGGCTATCTTGTTGTTATAATCAGTGACCTATGCACTTTGTAAAGCTCTCTCTTGGAAGTCGCTTTGGATAAAAGCGTCTGCTAAATGAATAAATGTAAATAAATGTAAATGTAAAGAGCAGTGACCACAGCAGAAATAAGCTTCTAGAGACTAGATCCAAGACAGGATCCAGAGAGACTAGACAGAGAACAAAGAGAGACCAGAGTTATGGAGACACATCACTGTGACACCTGTGGGAAGAGCCTTTCCTCATCCAGTAGCCTCAAGACCCACATGATGATCCACACTGGAGAGAAGCCCTACAGCTGTGACCTCTGTGGTAAAACCTTTAGCCAGGCTGGCAACTTAAGAGGTCACCGCAGGATCC
The DNA here is from genome assembly GCF_038355195.1 of Osmerus mordax. Lineage (NCBI taxonomy): Eukaryota > Metazoa > Chordata > Actinopteri > Osmeriformes > Osmeridae > Osmerus > Osmerus mordax. Next base: position 11,451,378 of record NC_090057.1, on the reverse strand, counting down.
ACACTGGAGAGAAGCCCTACAGCTGTGACCTCTGTGGTAAAAGCTTTAGCCAGGCTTGCCATTTCACTGTTCACCGCAGGATCCACACTGGAGAGAAGCCCTACAACTGCGACTTCTGTGGTAAAACCTTTAGCCGTGCTGGAAATCTCAACATTCACTGCAGGATCCACACTGGGGAAAAGCCCTACAGCTGTGACCTCTGTGATAAAACCTTTAGCATGGCTGGTACTCTCAACAATCACCGCAGGATCTACAATGAAGAGAAGCCCTACAGCTGTGACCTCTGTGGTAAAACCTTTAGCCGGGCTGGTACTCTCAACATTCACTGCATGATCCACACTGGAGAGAAGCCCTACAACTGTGAATGCTGTGATAAAGCCTTCTCTACCTCAAGTGCTTTGAAGAAACACAGCAGAACCCACACTGGAGAGAAGCCCTTCAGCTGTGACTTCTGTGGTAAAACCTTTAGCTTGGCTGGTAATCTTAACATTCACCGCAGGATCCACACAGGAGAGTAGCCCCACAACTGTGAATACTGTGATGAAGTCTTCTCTACCTCAGGTGCGTTGAAGAAACACAGCAGGATCCACACAGGAGTGAAACCCTACAGCTGCCCACACTGTGACTGTCCATGTAAAACAAATGGCAATCTGAAGAGTCACCTGCGTATCCACAATAGAAAAAACCCAAAGCAGTGATGTCTGGGGCCAAGCTGTCCCAGCAGTCACCACTTGAGAGAACTTCTGTATGACCCACAGCTGGAAGAACTACTGGCCTACACCTACTGGGACAGCACATGAAGTAACGCACCATGAAAATGTACAGTATTAGCATTTCCTGTTATATTAGACTTGGTGGTTCTGATGTAGAGGGTTACTCTGTCTCTCACCAAGTGATCATTTGCTAGGGTTTTTCAGACCATGCAGAATATATTTCAGGCAATACTGAGCAATTATGTTGAATCTGTCTATATTTAGCCTGACTATATTGAAGACCTGTTGTCCTCTAGTTGTTGATTTGGATAAAAGTGTCTGCTAAATGAATATTCATTGCTTTATGTCGATACTTCATTATCACTTGGTTTCAGTCTTTTAGCTTTGTTGGTAAATGTAAAGCCTTTTGTAAAACTGATTTGAAAAGTGATATACAAATAAAGTTGTCTGGAATACCTTCTCTGTCTTGGTTGATTTGTTTTGTGACAGTTCACCTACATTGGGTGAAGTGTGTTTCCAAACTACTTGTGAACATAGTACAGAAGTTACTGACAAACTGTATTTCACTGCATGTTTGACGTTTGCAGCAGTATGTTATTCTCAGCATTGGATGTCCATTGTGCTCAGGAGTATGCGTAATATTCAGGATTATAATAATAATTCAAATTGTATGTCAACAAACTTGTTTCTTAAGTTTAATACTGTGCTTTATCGCTTTTACATTTACATTACAATTGTGGATATGATCCTAGCTTATAGTGTAGTAACTAATCCTAAATGATTATTTTGAAGAAAATCACATTACTATAAGGAGGAGTTGTATGCCCGAGATTAAGTTTTTAGCAGTGTTACATGTTTCTGCAGACAAAATAAACCTGAGAAACATACACCTCTCACCAAATCTCTAACTCCACTAACTCTCACCATTACATATGCAAAGTGGGCATTATGATAGACAAAAGATTTCCTTTATATGTAAAATCTGAGTTCTCATTAACATTGAGCTGTTTTCTCCAGATCCCCCACTGGCCAACCATACTTGATTGTGGGTGGAGACTAGACAGAGAAGACGTCATATAGCTCCAGAGAGACTCAACCAGAGAGACTACAGAGAGACTCAACCAGAGACAACAGCTCCCAAAGAGAGGGTCAACAAGAAAGAGAAGTACCCACAGAGAAACAAGGTTCTAGAGACGAGATACAAGACAGGATCTAGAGAGACCAGACAGAGAACAAAGAGAGACCAGAGTTATGGAGACACATCCCTGTGACACCTGTGGGAAGAGCATTTCCTCATCCAGTAGCCTCAAGAGGCACATGATGATCCACACTGGAGAGAAGCCCTACAGCTGTGACCTCTGTGGTAAAGCCTTTAGCCAGGCTAGTACTCTCAACGTTCACTGCAGGATCCACACTGGAGAGAAGCCCTACAGTTGTGACCTATGTGGTAAAACCTTTAGCCAGGCTAGTACTCTCAACATTCACTGCAGGATCCACACTGGAGAGAAGCCCTACAGCTGTGACCTCTGTGATAAAACCTTTAGCCATGCTGGCAGCTTAAGAGGTCACCACAGGATCCACACTAGAGAGACACTCTACAGCTGTGACCTCTGTAGTAAAACCTTTAGCCATGCTGGCAGCTTAAGACGTCACCGCAGGATCCACACTGGAGAGAAGCCCTACAGCTGTGAACTCTGTGGTAAAACATTTAGCCATGAAGTAAGCTTAAGAGGTCACCGCAGGATCCACACTGGAGAGAAGCCCTACAGCTGTGATCTCTGTGGTAGAACCTTTAGCCGTGCTGGAAATCTCAACATTCACTGCAGGATCCACACTGGGGAAAAGCCCTACAGCTGTGAACTCTGTGGCAAAACCTTTAGCCGGGTTGATACTCTAAACAATCACTGCAGGATCCACACGGGAGAGAAGCCCTACAGCTGTGACCTCTGTGATAAAACCTTTAGCATGGCTGGTACTCTCAACAATCACCGCAGGATCTACAATGAAGAGAACCCCTACAGCTGTGACCTCTGTGGTAAAACCTTTAGCCGGGCTGGTACTCTCAACATTCACTGCATGATCCACACTGGAGAGAAGCCCTACAACTGTGAATGCTGTGATAAAGCCTTCTCTACCTCAAGTGCTTTGAAGAAACACAGCAGAACCCACACTGGAGAGAAGCCCTTCAGCTGTGACTTCTGTGGTAAAACCTTTAGCTTGGCTGGTAATCTTAACATTCACCGCAGGATCCACACAGGAGAGTAGCCCCACAACTGTGAATACTGTGATGAAGTCTTCTCTACCTCAGGTGCGTTGAAGAAACACAGCAGGATCCACACAGGAGTGAAGCCCTACAGCTGCCCACACTGTGACTGTCCATGTAAAACAAATGGCAATCTGAAGAGTCACCTGCGTATCCACAATAGAAAAAACCCAAAGCAGTGATGTCTGGGGCCAAGCTGTCCCAGCAGTCACCATTTGAGAGAACTTCTGTATGACCCACAGCTGGAAGAACTACTGGCCTACACCTACTGGGATAGCACATGAAGTAACGCACCATGAAAATGTACAGTATTAGCATTTCCTGTTATATTAGACTTGGTGGTTCTGATGTAGAGGGTTACTCTGTCTCTCACCAAGTGATCATTTGCTAGGGTTTTTCAGACCATGCAGAATATATTTCAGGCAATACTGAGCAATTATGTTGAATCTGTCTATATTTAGCCTGACTATATTGAAGACCTGTTGTCCTCTAGATGTTGATTTGGATAAAAGTGTCTGCTAAATGAATATTCATTGCTTCATGTCGATACTTCATTATCACTTGGTTTCAGTCTTTTAGCTTTGTTGGTAAATGTAAAGCCTTTGTAAAACTGATTTGAAAAGTGATATACAAATAAAGTTGTCTGAAAAAACCTTTTCCATCTTGGTTGATTTGTTTTGTGACAGTTCACCTACATTGGGTGAAATGTGTTTCCAAACTACTTGTGAACATAGTACAGAAGTTACTGACAAACTGTATTTCTCTGCCTTTTTGACATGTGTACAGAAGTATGTTATTCTCAGCATTGGATGTCCATTGTGCTCAGGAGTATGCGTAATATTCATGGTTTATACTAATAATTCAAATCGTATCTCAACAAACTTGTTTCTTAAGTTTAATACTGTGCTTTATCACTTTGTACATTTATGTTACAATGGTGGATATGATCCTAACATTGGAAGGCCAAAAAAGGTTGTTTTCATTAACAATAACACACCATTTAGGCTTACTTAGATGGGCTTGTAGATATGAAGGAATTCAACTATACACTTCAAGTATCACAGAAATCGATTTTCTCGATTGGATACCAAAATAGTCAGAAACTATTTCAATAATTACTTGTCCTAAACAAACATCCTGAATAATGTTGCTGATGACCAGTCCAATGCACACTGATCTTCATCCATTGTAGAGTACAGACACACATTCTCTGTATTTACATTTGCAAGTCAAGGGCCATGAGACTGAATGGTTGTAAAACAAAGGGGTTAATTGTCATATTTACCAGATGATAGCCTGATAACAGGGCAGTTTACACATGTATCTCCTACCTCACTGGGATGTTCTCTTACAAACTGTATTTTACCCTCCAAGTTAGTTTAGATTTGATCTCATTAGACTATTGCATAATCCCACTGTGTGTCTATGATATAACTTAGATAAAGTTCCACTTTGTTTGGGTTAAATGAACGTCTTCAGATGTTCAATTTGCATCCGGGAGAGAAATTACTCACAAAGAAGTGGAAACTATGAAAGTTTTCATATTTGAGTCAAGTTCCTCTAAGAATACAAAATGTCACCTTAATCAACTGTCTATGGCTGGCTGCCATATTAGACACACACATAAGAAAAGCAACTGCTGTGGCGTCAATATAAGTTGAGTGCACAAAAACCACTGGTAAATTATTTTCTAGGTTGTAATTCTAAGTTTTTAAATAGAAAATGAGACACATGCAATAGAGAATATTATTACTGAATTATTTAAAATTTTGCAATTCCAATCCCAAATCTAACAAATGCAAAGAGTATTATTAATGTGCATGAAATGCTTGTGTAGTAACTAATTCTATATTATTATTTTGAAGAAAATCTAATTATTAGAAGGAGGTGTTGTATGCCAGAGATAAGGTTTTTATCACAGTGTTACATGTTTCTCCAGACAAAATAAACCTGAGAAACATACACCTCTCATTAAATGATCTCCATTACATATGCAGAGTGGACATTATGACAGACAAAAGATTTCCTTTATATGTAAAATCTGAGTTCTCATTAACATGGAGCTGTTTGTTTCCTCCAGATCCCCCATTGGCCAACCATACTTGATTGTGGGCGGAGACTTGACTAAGAAGACATCATATAGCTCCAGAGAGACTCAACCAGAGAGACTACAGAGAGAGACTGAACCAGAGACAGCAGTTCCCAGAGAGAGGATCAACCAGAAAGAGCAGTAACCACAGCAGAAATAAGCTTCTAGAGACTAGATCCAAGACAGGATCCAGAGAGACTAGACAGAGAACAAAGAGAGACCAGAGTTATGGAGACACATCGCTGTGACACCTGTGGGAAGAGCCTTTCCTCATCCAGTAGCCTCAAGACCCACATGATGATCCACACTGGAGAGAAGCCCTACAGCTGTGACCTCTGTGGTAAAACCTTTAGCCAGGCTGGCAACTTAAGAGGTCACCGCAGGATCCACACTGATGAGAAACCCTACAGCTGTGACCTCTGTGGTAAAAGCTTTAGCCGTGCTGGAAATCTCAACATTCACTGCAGGATCCACACTGGGGAAAAGCCTCACACCTGTGAATGCTGTGATAAAGCCTTCTCTAACAAGAGTGATTTGAAGAAACACAGCAGGATCCACACAAGAGGACTTCATTATCACTTGGTTTTAGTCTGTTAGCTTTGTTGGTAAGTGTAAAGCCTTTTGTCAAACAGATTTGAAAAGTGATTTACAAATAAAGTTGTCCGAAATACCTTCTCTGTCTTGGTTGATTTGTTTTGTGACAGTTCACCTAAATAGTATGTTTCCAAACTACTTGTGAACATAGGACAGACGTTACTGACTAACTGTATTTCACTGCATTTTTGACATGTAGACATGTTTACAGAAGTATGTTATTCTCAGCATTGTCCATTGTGCTCATATTCAGGATTGTAATAATAATTCAAAACCAATCTCAACAAACTTGTTTCTTAAGTTTAATACTGTGCTTTATCGCTTGGTACGTTTTTACGTTACAATAGTGGATAGGATCCTGACACTGGAAGACCAAAACAGGTTGTTTTTATTCCAAATAACACACCATTTAGGATTACGGGCTTATGGGCTGGTTTATGGGTTGGCTTATGGCCTTGAAGATGTGAAGGAGTTCACCTTTACACTTCAAGTATCATAGAAAAAGATTTGCTCAATTGGATACCAAAATAGTCAGAAGCTATTTCCATAATTACTTGTCCTAAACAAACATCCTGAATAATGTTGCTGATGACCAGTGCAATGCACACTGATCTTAATCCATTGTAGAGTACGGACACACATTCTCTGTATTTACATTCGCAAGTCGAGGGTCATGAGACTGAATGGTTGTAAAACAAAGGGGTTAATTGTCCTATTTACCAGATGATAGCCTGATAACAGGGCAGTTTACACATTTATCTCCTACCTCACTGGGATGTTCTCATACAAACTGTATTTTATCCTCCAAGTTAGTTTAGATTTGATCTCATTAGACTATTGCATAGCCTGCTGTGTGTCTATAATATAAAGTTAGATAAAGTTCCACTTTGTTTGGGTTAAATGAACGTCTTCAGAGGTTCAATTTGAATCCAGGAGAGAAGTTACTAACAAAGAAGTGGAAACCATGAAAGTTTTCACATTTGAGTCAAGTTCCTCTAAGAATACAAAATGTCACCTTAATCAACTGTCTATGGCTGGCTGCCATATTAGACACACACATAAGAAAAGCGCATGCTGTGGCGTCAATATAAGTTGAGTGCACAAAAACCACTGGTAAATTATTTTCTAGGTTGTAATTCTAAGTTTTTAAATAGAAAATGAGACACATGCAATAGAGAATATTATTACTGAATTATTTACAATTTTGCAATTCCAATCCCAAATCTAACAAATGCAAAGAGTATTATTAATTTGCATGAAATGCTTGTGTAGTAACTAATTCTATATTATTATTTTGAAGAAAATCTAATTATTAGAAGGAGGTGTTGTATGCCAGAGATAAGGTTTTTATCACAGTGTTACATGTTTGTCCAGACAAAATAAACCTGAGAAACATACACCTCTCATTAAATGATCTCCATTACATATGCAGAGTGGACATTATGACAGACAAAAGATTTCCTTTATATGTAAAATCTGAGTTCTCATTAACATGGAGCTGTTTGTTTCCTCCAGATCCCCCATTGGCCAACCATACTTGATTGTGGGCGGAGACTTGACTAAGAAGACATCATATAGCTCCAGAGAGACTCAACCAGAGAGACTACAGAGAGAGACTGAACCAGAGACAGCAGTTCCCAGAGAGAGGATCAACCAGAAAGAGCAGTGACCACAGCAGAAATAAGCTTCTAGAGACTAGATCCAAGACAGGATCCAGAGAGACTAGACAGAGAACAAAGAGAGACCAGAGTTATGGAGACACATCACTGTGACACCTGTGGGAAGAGCCTTTCCTCATCCAGTAGCCTCAAGACCCACATGATGATCCACACTGGAGAGAAGCCCTACAGCTGTGACCTCTGTGGTAAAACCTTTAGCCAGGCTGGCAACTTAAGAGGTCACCGCAGGATCCACACTGATGAGAAACCCTACAGCTGTGACCTCTGTGGTAAAAGCTTTAGCCAGGCTTGCCATTTCACTGTTCACCGCAGGATCCACACTGGAGAGAAGCCCTACAACTGCGACTTCTGTGGTAAAACCTTTAGCCGTGCTGGAAATCTCAACATTCACTGCAGGATCCACACTGGGGAAAAGCCTCACACCTGTGAATGCTGTGATAAAGCCTTCTCTAACAAGGGTGATTTGAAGAAACACAGCAGGATCCACACAGGAGAGAGGCCCTACAGATGTAACTTCTGTGGGAAAACCTTTAACCGGGCTGATACTCTCAACATTCACTGCAGGATCCACACTGGGGAAAAGCCCCACTTCTGTGAATGCTGTGATAAAGCCTTCTCTAACAAGAGTGATTTGAAGAAACACAGCAGGATCCACACAAGAGGACTTCATTATCACTTGGTTTTAGTCTGTTAGCTTTGTTGGTAAGTGTAAAGCCTTTTGTCAAACAGATTTGAAAAGTGATTTACAAATAAAGTTGTCCGAAATACCTTCTCTGTCTTGGTTGATTTGTTTTGTGACAGTTCACCTAAATAGTATGTTTCCAAACTACTTGTGAACATAGGACAGACGTTACTGACTAACTGTATTTCACTGCATTTTTGACATGTAGACATGTTTACAGAAGTATGTTATTCTCAGCATTGTCCATTGTGCTCATATTCAGGATTGTAATAATAATTCAAAACCAATCTCAACAAACTTGTTTCTTAAGTTTAATACTGTGCTTTATCGCTTGGTACGTTTTTACGTTACAATAGTGGATAGGATCCTGACACTGGAAGACCAAAACAGGTTGTTTTTATTCCAAATAACACACCATTTAGGATTACGGGCTTATGGGCTGGTTTATGGGTTGGCTTATGGCCTTGAAGATGTGAAGGAGTTCACCTTTACACTTCAAGTATCATAGAAAAAGATTTGCTCAATTGGATACCAAAATAGTCAGAAGCTATTTCCATAATTACTTGTCCTAAACAAACATCCTGAATAATGTTGCTGATGACCAGTGCAATGCACACTGATCTTAATCCATTGTAGAGTACGGACACACATTCTCTGTATTTACATTCGCAAGTCGAGGGTCATGAGACTGAATGGTTGTAAAACAAAGGGGTTAATTGTCCTATTTACCAGATGATAGCCTGATAACAGGGCAGTTTACACATTTATCTCCTACCTCACTGGGATGTTCTCATACAAACTGTATTTTATCCTCCAAGTTAGTTTAGATTTGATCTCATTAGACTATTGCATAGCCTGCTGTGTGTCTATAATATAAAGTTAGATAAAGTTCCACTTTGTTTGGGTTAAATGAACGTCTTCAGAGGTTCAATTTGAATCCAGGAGAGAAGTTACTAACAAAGAAGTGGAAACCATGAAAGTTTTCACATTTGAGTCAAGTTCCTCTAAGAATACAAAATGTCACCTTAATCAACTGTCTATGGCTGGCTGCCATATTAGACACACACATAAGAAAAGCGCATGCTGTGGCGTCAATATAAGTTGAGTGCACAAAAACCACTGGTAAATTATTTTCTAGGTTGTAATTCTAAGTTTTTAAATAGAAAATGAGACACATGCAATAGAGAATATTATTACTGAATTATTTACAATTTTGCAATTCCAATCCCAAATCTAACAAATGCAAAGAGTATTATTAATTTGCATGAAATGCTTGTGTAGTAACTAATTCTATATTATTATTTTGAAGAAAATCTAATTATTAGAAGGAGGTGTTGTATGCCAGAGATAAGGTTTTTATCACAGTGTTACATGTTTGTCCAGACAAAATAAACCTGAGAAACATACACCTCTCATTAAATGATCTCCATTACATATGCAGAGTGGACATTATGACAGACAAAAGATTTCCTTTATATGTAAAATCTGAGTTCTCATTAACATGGAGCTGTTTGTTTCCTCCAGATCCCCCATTGGCCAACCATACTTGATTGTGGGCGGAGACTTGACTAAGAAGACATCATATAGCTCCAGAGAGACTCAACCAGAGAGACTACAGAGAGAGACTGAACCAGAGACAGCAGTTCCCAGAGAGAGGATCAACCAGAAAGAGCAGTGACCACAGCAGAAATAAGCTTCTAGAGACTAGATCCAAGACAGGATCCAGAGAGACTAGACAGAGAACAAAGAGAGACCAGAGTTATGGAGACACATCACTGTGACACCTGTGGGAAGAGCCTTTCCTCATCCAGTAGCCTCAAGACCCACATGATGATCCACACTGGAGAGAAGCCCTACAGCTGTGACCTCTGTGGTAAAACCTTTAGCCAGGCTGGCAACTTAAGAGGTCACCGCAGGATCCACACTGATGAGAAACCCTACAGCTGTGACCTCTGTGGTAAAAGCTTTAGCCAGGCTTGCCATTTCACTGTTCACCGCAGGATCCACACTGGAGAGAAGCCCTACAACTGCGACTTCTGTGGTAAAACCTTTAGCCGTGCTGGAAATCTCAACAATCACTGCAGGATCCACACGGGAGAGAAGCCCTACAGCTGTGACCTCTGTGATAAAACCTTTAGCATGGCTGGTACTCTCAACAATCACCGCAGGATCCACAATGAAGAGAAGCCCTACAGCTGTGACCTCTGTGGTAAAACCTTTAGCCGGGCTGGTACTCTCAACATTCACTGCATGATCCACACTGGAGAGAAGCCCTACAACTGTGAATGCTGTGATAAAGCCTTCTCTACCTCAAGTGCTTTGAAGAAACACAGCAGAACCCACACTGGATAGAAGACCTTCAGCTGTGACTTCTGTGGTAAAACCTTTAGCTTGGCTGGTAATCTTAACATTCACCGCAGGATCCACACAGGAGAGTAGCCCCACAACTGTGAATACTGTGATGAAGTCTTCTCTACCTCAGGTGGGTTGAAGAAACACAGCAGGATCCACATAGGAGAAAAGCCCTACAGCTGTGACCACATTTAGTCATTTAGCAGGAGAGAATCCCTACAACTGCCGACACTGTGACTACTCAGGTAAAACAAATGGCAATCTGAAGAGTCATCTGCGTATCCACAATAGAAAACCCCAAAGCAGTGATGTCTAGGGCCAAGCTGTCCCAGCAGTCACCACCTGAGAGAACTTCTGTATGACCCACAGCTGGAAGAACTACTGACCTACCGGAACAGCACATGCAGTAACACCAGATCTACAGTCAAATATGACTTGGTGGTTCTGATGTAGAGGGTTACTGTGTCTCTCACCAAGTGATCATTTGCTAGGGTTTTTCAGACCATACTGAATATATTTCAAACAATACTAACTGATTATGTTGAATATGTCTATATTTACTCAGACTTTATTGAAGTCCTGTTGTTCTATGAACTTTCTGCTGTTCTTTCTACATACAAAGTACATGAAAAGTGATAAACCAATAAAGTTGTCTGGTACTCTCAACATTCACTGCAGGATCCACACTGGGGAAAAGCCCCACTTCTGTGAATGCTGTGATAAAGCCTTCTCTAACAAGAGTGATTTGAAGAAACACAGCAGGATCCACACAAGAGGACTTCATTATCACTTGGTTTTAGTCTGTTAGCTTTGTTGGTAAGTGTAAAGCCTTTTGTCAAACAGATTTGAAAAGTGATTTACAAATAAAGTTGTCCGAAATACCTTCTCTGTCTTGGTTGATTTGTTTTGTGACAGTTCACCTAAATAGTATGTTTCCAAACTACTTGTGAACATAGGACAGACGTTACTGACTAACTGTATTTCACTGCATTTTTGACATGTAGACATGTTTACAGAAGTATGTTATTCTCAGCATTGTCCATTGTGCTCATATTCAGGATTGTAATAATAATTCAAAACCAATCTCAACAAACTTGTTTCTTAAGTTTAATACTGTGCTTTATCGCTTGGTACGTTTTTACGTTACAATAGTGGATAGGATCCTGACACTGGAAGACCAAAACAGGTTGTTTTTATTCCAAATAACACACCATTTAGGATTACGGGCTTATGGGCTGGTTTATGGGTTGGCTTATGGCCTTGAAGATGTGAAGGAGTTCACCTTTACACTTCAAGTATCATAGAAAAAGATTTGCTCAATTGGATACCAAAATAGTCAGAAGCTATTTCCATAATTACTTGTCCTAAACAAACATCCTGAATAATGTTGCTGATGACCAGTGCAATGCACACTGATCTTAATCCATTGTAGAGTACGGACACACATTCTCTGTATTTACATTCGCAAGTCGAGGGTCATGAGACTGAATGGTTGTAAAACAAAGGGGTTAATTGTCCTATTTACCAGATGATAGCCTGATAACAGGGCAGTTTACACATTTATCTCCTACCTCACTGGGATGTTCTCATACAAACTGTATTTTATCCTCCAAGTTAGTTTAGATTTGATCTCATTAGACTATTGCATAGCCTGCTGTGTGTCTATAATATAAAGTTAGATAAAGTTCCACTTTGTTTGGGTTAAATGAACGTCTTCAGAGGTTCAATTTGAATCCAGGAGAGAAGTTACTAACAAAGAAGTGGAAACCATGAAAGTTTTCACATTTGAGTCAAGTTCCTCTAAGAATACAAAATGTCACCTTAATCAACTGTCTATGGCTGGCTGCCATATTAGACACACACATAAGAAAAGCGCATGCTGTGGCGTCAATATAAGTTGAGTGCACAAAAACCACTGGTAAATTATTTTCTAGGTTGTAATTCTAAGTTTTTAAATAGAAAATGAGACACATGCAATAGAGAATATTATTACTGAATTATTTACAATTTTGCAATTCCAATCCCAAATCTAACAAATGCAAAGAGTATTATTAATTTGCATGAAATGCTTGTGTAGTAACTAATTCTATATTATTATTTTGAAGAAAATCTAATTATTAGAAGGAGGTGTTGTATGCCAGAGATAAGGTTTTTATCACAGTGTTACATGTTTGTCCAGACAAAATAAACCTGAGAAACATACACCTCTCATTAAATGATCTCCATTACATATGCAGAGTGGACATTATGACAGACAAAAGATTTCCTTTATATGTAAAATCTGAGTTCTCATTAACATGGAGCTGTTTGTTTCCTCCAGATCCCCCATTGGCCAACCATACTTGATTGTGGGCGGAGACTTGACTAAGAAGACATCATATAGCTCCAGAGAGAC